>NC_046221.1:34637964-34730464 GCF_009819885.2 Catharus ustulatus
CAGGTTTTGCCCTGGCAACCTATGAAACCCAGCCCCTCAAAGTGGTCACTGGCCCCTCCATTCCAGCATAAATGCATCCATTTATGTGGCAGGAGGGAAAGCCTTGCCAGTGCTAATGAGTCATGCTGTTTACACGTGCAGTATATAGAATATTATATGGGACAGTCGGAACTGCTTCAGAGATGACAGCAGTTTCGGTGGTGGTAGCTGACGTATGTAGGGGCAAAGCTGGGATCAGGACACCCAGATGCAAACTTTCCCAATGTCTGGGCTTGTTCTGCCTGTGATTCAGGGCCATAAAAAATCAGGCCAGGATATTAGGTAAAAACAGGGCCATTCAGCCTCTCCTCAGAGCAACCGGGAATTTTTGCCTAGACCTGTAACTTCTTCCAGAATCTGCAAGAATTTAGTCTTCGGGCAAATTTCTGTGGAGTTGATTCTTGGACAAAAAGACACAGTGGGATCACACCCCAGTTTGCAAAGAAGTGTCAGAAAGCAGGGAAGAGTTTTATCTTGAGCTCAGTTTGCAGAAGCAGCTAAAATACTGAAATACCACTTGGAAATAATAGAGCACCATTAAAAAAATTCTGATTTGCAGCTGTATTTGTAGGTGTATTACATTGGGATTTTTCTCCTAATTTTTTTTATTGACAGTGAATTTTTTTGCTATTCAGTTTATGAAGCATTCCACCAGAACTAGCACAAATATTTGAATTTAGTTTATTAATTTTAAAGTGCTTGGCCATGAAAAAGTAATGAGGTGATTATTATGCCACCTGGACTATCCCACAGTGAAGCAATTTCTAAGGAGCCAGGGGTGACAGCCAGCTGCAAAGTTCTTCACTCCATTGTTGCTTTACTGAACATAGGCACTTTGAGTTATTGTTAATTCTTTTACTGATAGACTTGCTCATGGTCCTTATGTTGATCCCATTACAGAGGCTGTGCTGGCCCTGGAGCAGGGAAATAGTGTGGGGGACCTAGCAGGGCTTTTCAAACTGGGGCTTCTCTGAGACAACCCCATCAAAACCAGCCATGGCTGGGAAAAATAATCCCCTTTTTTCTTTAAATCTGTACTCTGTATAAGATCAATACATGGGAAAGTGAACTGATGGGGCTCTATGGAACAAACCCACTGCTCCCAAGTAATCTGCCTTTTTATACTGCTATTTAGCTCAGTTCACAGAGGGGGAATGACACTGCAGACAGGTACAAAATGTTTTCTCTTGCCCTATGAAGCCTAGAGTTTAACTTGTGTTAATTATTATTGCTAGAGCACATGGCTCTGCTCTTCACACATTTAGAGATTCATTAAGAATTAATTTTCAGAATGGTATAGCCTGAGAGAAACAGACAGATAGGTCAAGACAGCTTTACATATAAAATGTCTGTCATAAAAAAGAGTTTTAGAATTACTTCTCACTTGCTGTATTTGTTCCTTCTGTGGGAATTCCCTCAGAGCAAGTCTTGCCAAAGGCAGCAGAAATAAATTTTTCTGGGGAAGGAAGGTGGTTGAAAGGAAGGATCCATGTTGCTATTAATACTTGTGTCTCAGCTGGAATAAAGTGTTCATACAAACAGTGTGTGCTGCTAGATAGCAGAATTTATGGTACTCCACCTGTATGGGATATTCAATACAAGGCACATTAAAAGGATTTAGAGCAGAAGAAGGAATCACTTCACTTGAAATACCATGACTGAGGTTTGTTGTTATAGCATCCACCTATTTTATTCTATTAAGGAATTTATACTGTCATCATTGTGGCATTTTTTGATGGCTTTATGCCTACTGATTTTAGTTTGGCTCTTCTCAGCATTCACCTTATTGAAAGTAAATGTTTCTTTTTCTCCCTGAAATGAGGAGCAACCTGATTAACCCTGAGCCCTCTTTAGATCCTAAAATTCAGCAATGCAACTTTCCACCCCTTAAAATTTTGCTTCAGTGTTGGTCAGGGACTCAAAAGAAAGAGGACTTGAGACAAAGCTCCCGGTATTTATGATGGGACCGGAATGTTATCCAAAAAGGTTGATAATGCTGCAATCATCTACTGGGTAAATGCAAACTCCAGTACTCAGTGCTTTAAAATATCCCTAGAAACCTCTGAAAATTATGGAACAAATCAGTGGTATTGCTTTTCTCTTTTCTTACCTTCCCTCCTTTTTTTTTTTTTGACAACCTAAGTCTATCATTCACTAATATTGGCCATTTTGAGCAGTCAGAGACCTCACTGAGGTTTACTTCTGCAATCCATCCAGTAATCACAACACAAGTACTAGTGAGCAGCAACTCACATTGGCATTTTCAAGGCAATATGGCAGCAAAGTGATTGAATGGTGTGGAACAGGTGGGTAGCACCATTTTCCTGTACAAACCTGGAAAAATTACACCTGGAATCCTGCCTTTGCTGCCTTTTTATCAGAAGGAAGCAGACAGTGTGGAGGGGGTTTGAGAGAGCAACATAAAATGATTAAAGGGATGGAGGGAAACAGTTGGGCATGTAAGGAAGCATGAAAATTGAATGTGTATAGTTTATGTAAGCAATATCAAAGGAGAGGGCATGATGACATAAAGAATAAATATCAACAGGGAGGAGGTGAATCATTTGAGTTGGTGGAAGGGATTAGAGCCAGAACAGAAGTGGAAGTGAGAAAAGAAAGATGTACATGTCCTTAACAGGAAAATTTTCCAGAGAGTGAGAGCCGCAGGACCATGGAGCAGTCTTCTAAATGAATTGGTAGAAGCTCTGTCTCTGGAGACATTTAAATCTGGACTGTACAGAGCATTAGAAAATACAAAAATACACTGCAGGGAACAATCCTCCACTGTCAGGGGATGGACTAGATGACTTAATGCATCTTTCCCATTTCTAATTTCGATGATTCTATGGCTCATTAATTGCATATCATACAAATGCAGTAAAATTTGATGGGAATTAAAAAAAAGAGAGCCTACATTGGGAAAAGGCTGCTAGGCTTACGTATAGACATATTCCTTAAAATGTATGGGATAAGTGCATCACCCCTTAAAGTTGTTGCTATTATTCTAAAAGTTACTTTATTCACATTTTCTTTAGAACACTGATGCTGCATACAGCTGAGTGCAGGATAGGTGGCATTTTGCCATGAGGACAGCTTGTGAACTGATTTGCTCTTTTTCCTTCAGAACTTAAAAATGTACAGTTTTCTACAATGGAATATACTGGGGTGGAGTTAAATCCTAACCTCCCTTTAGAGAATTGATATTATATAGGGCTAATTTTTCCTCTGTTGAAATACACAGCGTAACTTTGATTTCAATTGTCCTGAACCTAAACACTATATTGACAGAAGTATCTAAATCGACCCTGATAGAAAATTCAGTAGCATTTTGTCAGTGAGAGGGCAAACAACAATTTGAGGAAGTCTGAAATTACCTGTTGGAGGTCTTTAAATGGATGCTGGTTCTTAATCCTGTCTATTACCTGATCAAATAAAGTTATTATCCTGCTGAAGCAAATGTTTCTCCTCATGTCTCACATCTTGAATAGGAGCCTCCTGTAACAGTCTGCTTCTTCTTCAGTCATTCCCACAGAATGAGCTACATCCTATATTTTTCATGGAGGGCATCACAACGACCTCCTTCCTCAGAACAGGCACTCCTGAGCAGCAGAGCATTGCAATCTTCCACCCCATTGACAGTCATGATGGTCCAGAGATGGACCAGAGATGGACCAGAGAAGAAATTGCACCTGAGCTGGGGACATTCCACATCTCATGGCATATGGTAGATACGGGATTGGCTGAAAAGTAAAATAAAAAAACAAAAAAACCAAAAAAAACCAAAACAACTTGAAAAGTCTCTACTCCCTGTGGGACTTTGGGAACACTCAACCATGTCCAAATTCTCACCTCAGGAGAAGCCATTGATGCTCAGACTCTTTGTAGTGAACTCGTGCTAGGCAGCTCACATGCCAGGCTTTTTTTACCTACTTGTCTAGAATAGTATAATAATGTTTAAAGAGCAGCACAGTTGGCTGCAGCTGGCCAGTAACTCAGCTTTATGGTATCTGAGCAGAAAATTGAGTGAGGCAGGGAATCAGGGTGTACTAGCACATACACATAACATATTTCATTTTACTAGCTGCTCACTAAACACAAACCACATCTTTTTCTTCCTGTCTAAACATGCTGCTATGGAAAGTTAAGCCCTGTCCTTAATTTCTAACCTCAGTCTGTTAACTGGCTCTGTCCTGAGCTGTCTCCCTGACCATATAAACTGCAAAATATTGAGTAAATCAATTTATGTTTCCATTTGAACTTCTTGTTACAGATGTTCATTTGTTTTTAAGAGCTGCACAAAGTTTTTCAATAGGTTAACCACGAGGCCCCCTTTTCTCCAAAGAGGTCTATAATAATTAGTTCTTCCTGAGGCCCAGTGCAAGGTTGTGCCTGTCAGTAGTACACCATGAGAGTGTTATTTCCCCCTTAACTCTCATGATATTTTTGGTACTCATCAATTTACACAGTTAGTAATAAATTCTTATATAAGACATCCTCACAAATCACAAAATAAATGTGTAAATTTATTCAGGAAAATACTTCTTAATGCACAACTGAAAAATAAGGGGGAATGCATCTAGCACATCCCTGAAATGTTCCCACTGCAAGTATTGATTCCCTTTTCCTAACATGTGCTCTGGGACGGAGGAAATTCTGTCAGTTTTAGTGAATGGAAGAGCAAGCCTGTAGACTGAGACCTAAACCAGTGAGTTTGGTACAGCTACATAAGCACATAGGTGAAAAAAAGGGCTAAAACTCAGCCTGGTTATCCTCCAGCTTGGGGATTGATCAAAGGACAGTAATTTGGTTTCATTTAAAAACAAATAAGGGGCAGAAACAAAACAAGACAGCCAATGCAGAGAAGTGCAGGGCAGCAGAGACTTGTTGGAGTATAAGGTACCTTTGATTGCAGGGGAACTGAAAGAGGGCTGAGACAGTGGAGCAGCTGGGCAGCCAAAAGGACTCTCTGTGACCTTCCTGGGTCAGGGTGGGAAGATGCCTGGTCTGCTTATGGCACAAGTGTGGACCTCAGAGCTTGAGACCTGCTCTGGGACAAGGAAGAAGCTCGTGTTGTGACTGAACTTGTGTTTCCTGAATAATACAAATTGTGTTACTGTTTTAGCTTGATGACTCTTATTACTCAGCATGGCACAACAGCGCTACCAAATTATTGGTGAAAAGGATGCCTCTATATCCCAGCTCTTTGGAAGCATCTCTACTGTTCTGTCTATATTTTCCTTCATGACAAAGTTCACACAAATGTCTTATCCTTGCAAAGAGGAATTCTTTATTTCACCCTTGTTGTCCTGCTCTGCTCTCTGCAATCTCTGCATGCAAAGCATCATTGCTGTAAACCTAGTTTGGGTGGTCCCTTATAGAGCTCCCATAATCCTCCTGACCCTCATTGGCTTCTTTAGATCCCAGCTGCAAGACCATGAAGAGATAAGACCTCCTCTGTATGTGTTATGAAGAAAAACAAAGAGAGAAGAGTGTGACCTGTGTTCACAGACTGCGAGACCAATGCCAGTGTCTGAGAAAGAAGAGTCTTAAAAGAGTAATAACATTAATGCAGATGTAGAACTGTCATATTTAATTTACAATGGGCAGACAATTCCAGGCAATCACTCCCACAGCTATCATAACTCAGACATATTGCATATATGTGTGTGTGTGCCCTGCATTTATATGTGTGTGTGTGTATTGCATATAGATATGCAGAAAACTCATTATCGTGTACAGTAATGGTAAATATTTCATGGATCTCATTCTTTCAGTCTTAGTCCTTTGTGAAACCACTGAGGGAAGTTGCACCTGAACAGAAAATTGCAAGGGTATCAAGGTTTGGCTCCATGTCAATCTGTTTGCTTTATCTCACTGTGCTATTCCTTGGTGGTGACAGTAAGAGCAAGGGGCAACTCTTATTTCCTTGTGGGGGGAAAGATCCCTGTGCCACAAGCACCAGGCAGAGCAGTGCTTGAGTGAGCAGCGCAGTTTCTGTCTCATTTTGGAGAGCCAGGGACACTGGGGATGAAATTAGGGAGGTTGGAGCACTTGTTCTGCTTTCTCTCTGCAGCCCAGAGCTGTTCTCCCGGAAAAGTGAGAGCGTGGTACAAGCTGCTTACTGATTTGCATGCCTGAAATGCCCCTGGGAGGTCTAGCTGGAGTGTGGCCACCTATTTTTACTATTTTTTTCACCAATTTTCACCCATTTTTACCTATTTTACCTTTTTAAATCTGGTATATAATACTAGATTAGCTCCTTGCAGGTCATTAACAAATCATTTTAAAAATCAGGTGAGAAATCTTGATGACACTTCTTCATTTCCGGCTGCCTATCTGCCGTGACACTTGATGTGAAGTGTCTGTTTGCCTGCAAAGCCTAGCCCAGTGCCAATTCTTCAAATCTTAGCTGATTCAGCTCTCTTTGCTCCCCTATGGTTTCACTCCAACAGGAGTCTCCTAAGAATTAATACATTGCATGTGAATGAGGGGGGAGGAATCAGGCTCTGCTGAATGCCAGCATGTTTCAGTTTCATTGGGCTTACGAACAGCATTGCTCACGCTGAGTTTATCTAGCCCAGAAAGAGTCTTCTGCTTTTCTGACTCCTTTCTTGTCAAATGGAAACCAATCAATTCTCAGAGGGTGTTGAACTGAAACGGAGAAGCCAGTTTAAAAATGTATCTTGCTGGAAATTGGCAAGCCTATCTACCTGCTCCACATCAGTGCCTTTCTGCTCAAGTGCTGTCTTTACTTGGCAGGAACACAAGATGGAATAAAAACAAGTGGCTCTTCCAAAATTCCTGCCCGCTTAAATTTACATACAAGATTAAATGATTTTTTGTCTTGTTATTATACCCCCTGGGTTCCTGCAGTACAGGTTGCTTTATGCATAAATCATTTATAGCTGACACATCGCCTATAATTTTTTCCAGAAACCGGGCAGTTTCTTAGTGCAGTAAATTCACTGTAATTTATAGCAGAAAACACCTTGGAGTTGTGGATCTAACATTCCTCACTTGTGGTTCTGAGCTGTCAGGAGCTGCTGCACTGCTGCCCACTATCACACAGTCACTGTGCTTCCCCCCAGCAATACCTGCATGCTGGATATGGGAAAAATTAGGCAGGGAGCTAGAATAAACCCCAACAACTTGTTTGCAAGATGATGTGGAAGCAACCAGACTGAAAGATGCTTACTTTTGCTTTTATTTTGTCATTTTATTAAAATATGGACCTGAAGACATTCAGTCTTCTCACAAGCAGTTAACCTTTCCTGTATGTTGCAGTTTGACTCATTAATTTTTAAAAAATTAAATTTAAAAAAAAAATAGAAAGAAAAGTTTTTTTGTGTGACATGGAAGAAGTTTTTCTGAGGAGATTAATAACTTTCTCAGTCACATATGGTCAAGCCCTGTTTGTTTCCAGCCATATTTCAGAATGCCCTGGGGCTTTTTTTTGGTGGTAGCTTGTCAAAAAAAGCCACACGTTACCCTGATTTATCTGAGAGCTGTTCATGCCAAGCCTGGAGCTGCTCAGCCATGCTTTGCTTGTATCATTTGTCCAGTGAAATGATAAGCTGAAAGTTCTTGCCTTGTGATACTGGGTAAAATGTGCATATGGCTGTGTGAGCATCTGTCCTCTGCAGCACATGAAGCTGAAGCAGGGTGTGTGTGTAGCTGCTGCACTACTTTGAAAATTGTCTGTACAAAACCAGCTACTCCTCTTGATGGAGGGAAGGAGTAGTTATGCTCCTTCATATGCAGGTGCAAAAAGGGGTTATTGTGGTCTAGGGTATGAATTTGCAGCTCATCAGTTCAAAACTCCCACCACCTATTGAATGTGGTTATCTTTCTTTTCTTCTGCCTTTCCTCAGAGTTAGGATAGAATACACAAGAGATTAATTTCTCATTTGGACTTGGTTGTTGATTAAATCTTATCTAAAGTACAGAGGGTTTTGCAACTTCAAGCAAGCAAAATGGAGATGAATCTAGCTAGTTGCAAGATCTTTTAAAGTTAAACAGTCCAGATAAAAGCTAACATCTCTATTTATACTTTTGACCCCGTGACTAAACATCTGTGACCCACACTGTGGGATTTTTTTATCCAACGAAAAACTATTACCTGAAATCATTAAGAAGAAGGAAGAAAACAGAAAGAGACAACACCCAAGAACGTCCATCTTGTCTCATACCTATTAATATATTCTAAAACCCCACATTTCAAACCCTTCACCATGTGGAATCACACAGTGAATACAAACCCGTGAGTCTAACTCCATCACTCAAATTTGGAAGCCTTCTCCAAGGCCTCAAGTCAAAAGCAGTTTTCCCTTAGGGGTCAGTGTCAGAAAACACAGAAATTTCAAAACTCCCAGGGTTGGGTTCCAACACTCATCCACTGCTTACAGATAAGTGTCCTTCTGTGGGTCTGTGACCCTCTGCAGCAAAAACCTGATCTGCTCTGCACAGCTGTGTTGGGTGCAAGGCTGTGCACAGGGATCAGTCCTACAGAGCAGCTACTGGAGGGTAAAACCCTTCCTGCGCAAGGACAGATGATGAAGGGAACCATCAAAAGCACCTTGTTTCCCCTCTGTGCAGCCCTGGACGGGCTCAGCCCTCATTTTCCCGTGGACACACGCAGACCAGCAAAAGGTGGAAGGGCCAGTGGATGTCCCATGGGCTGTCCCAGCACAGCAGGGACTTGTTTAGTCTAACAGGGGGGTGGCTGAGAAGAGATAGGATCACTCTTTACAAACACATCAGGAGCAAACAACAGGGAATGTTAAAAAAAAAAATTAAATTTTAGTATTTTTGGGGGGGCTTTTTAAGGGGTTTTTTTTCAGTTGGTTAGTTTTAAGGCAATGATGGCAGACTAACAGATGGTTATACACTGCTTGCAAATCAATTTAGTCTGGAAATTAGAAGGAAGTCCTAATCAGAAGAGCAGGGAGGTCCTGGAACAACTTTCCAAGTGGAGGAGCAGCAAGCAAAACCACAGTGCTGTCTAGATGGTGGCGGATAGCTACATGAAAGGTTTTATGTGTTTTTCTTGTGCAAAGAAGGCACTGGCTAGAAAGTGTGGGAGGTCCTTTCCCATCTTGCTTGCTCTACAATGTCCCTCAGTGCCTCCTTAACCTCCCCAGAGAGGCAGGGACGCACCTAAATAATTCCTGTGAGAGTCCAGAGGCAGCAGCCTCTTGAATCAGGGGCAAGGCATTGATCAAGGAAGGCTCATCCTCTTCCTCATGCTTCCTGAGCTGAGGTCACCCCAAATCAAACAGGAGACAGGAGGCTCAGAGAAGTTGGCAAGATCTAGGTTTTAAGAAATTGTTTTTCAGAGAAACTTCTGAGATTCTGTCTATCCCCTTCACGATCCCCATTGTCAATAACTTAAATTTGCATCATTTATTTATTTCTAAATCCAAACTATTTACTTTCAGAAACACAGGCCCATGTTTGAAATACCTACAGGCTTTTGCTGATGAAGGCTGCATATGTAAGCCATTTTTGAGGTTTTTTTTCATTAGCAGGGATTTTCTTTACATGCAGAAATAATATTAGGAAAATAGACTTATTTCTAAAGATGACTGATGTGTTTTGATGAGTTTTTCATCAGATGCACTCAGCAGACACAGCAAAATGCTTCAGTGTAGGTAGACATAAATGCAGAACAACAAAAACCAATCATTTTTCACAATGGCTTTTTTCGTCCGGGAAATTGTAGGCAACATCTCCTCTTGGCTGACAACACTTGTCAGTATTTGGTAAAATTTTTTAAATCCTGGCAAGATTGTGGCATTGCCTGCCCCACTCCTAAAATCCAGAGGGAGGAGAGAGCCCAGTGCCAGGGAGGCCCTCAGTGCCACTGACAAATCACTGGAGACCTTGTCTCAGCCTCCTGTGCAGCTCTGGTGTTTGACTTGGCAGTCCTTGATGTTCCTAGTGTGATTCAAGTGTTTACCATCATGTCCACCGCATGCAAACCCTTCAAAATGTCAAACATCACAGATTAAAATAAAATAAAATACGGTGAACACAGGATATGTGACTCCCAAGGCAGCCGTGACAAAAATGCATCCTCAATCACATACACTTTTGCCGCTTCAAAGGAAACGCCGTGCAATGAAAGGCTAACTCTTCATCAGGCCTTTTCAGATCAGGCATTTTTCTCAGGTCTGTTCCTGGAACATGTTAAGAGAAAACTTTCTCTCCTCACCCATTTGGAAAATGTCTTACATTTGACTCGTATCACTGCATACTCTCCCCTCTAGGGCCCTGCAATAAATGTCACAAGGAAAAGAATAAAAGAGGGACAGGCTTTGACTAGGGCTGTTTCAGGCACTAGTTTAACTTTTAGTTGTTTACTGTAGCTTATATAAATTAAACTCTGAACATCCTTGTCCTCCTCTGTTCCTTTCAACAGATTTCATTTCAAAACCTTTTCAGGTATGCGGACATAAATCTGGAGAAATTCCCCTGGGTTGTCCAAACTGCCGCAGACTTGTACTTCTAAATAAGACCAGTGTACTGCTGATGTGGTTACAAGGCTGGCATGAGCTTAGACTTTATTTTTTCCTTCCAATGTTGCAAAACTGTGGCCTCAACACAGTTTATACTGGACAATTTCCATCCTCCAAGAATCTGACAAGTAAAGCACATTTGTGAAGACCGTGATTCTGTGATTTCCAGAAAGTAAGGGCTGTCGCTTTAGGCTGCCAATCTGCTCTCTGGCAGTGCTGCAGAGGCTGACTCCAGCAGGGCTGACTCCCAGACCACTTATTTGGAAAACACTCAGCTAATGGGACAAATTTCAGATGAGCCTGCATTACTTGGGAGATGTTATTCAAGCATATGTAAATTATCACCTTACAAATCTTTTCTAGATCTTGATTTCAGGCTTCTACTGCTGAAAATTATCCACTTTGGAAGGGTATATTTATGTTTTGATAGTGCCTGTATCACATGAGAGATCCAGGATATCTGTAAAACTTTGTAGTGTAGCACTGAATTACTGAGTCATGGAGCTAAGTCCGTGCTGTCACTGAACCTGACACCAAAATCCTGATTCAGAGACAAAAACACAGGGGGGTTGATGGTGCTTTAGTGCCAGTGTGCATTTCACTGGCACACACAGCTGGTTCATGGAGTTTTGAACTCTTCTGTCATTCAGGTAAGTTCAAGGATCGGCTTTGCAGATCACTCCTTCAGCTGTCTCTGATTCCTGAAGTGTGACTCATTGCCTTGCTTCTTCAAGTCCCCAAACCAACTAGAGTCACACTGGAAAAGACTTTCCAGTAGCAGATAGGCCTGTTTCCTGCCCTGATCCCTTCTCTCTTCTTCATCCCTGTGTAGGATAGGAGCAGGCAGAAGCTGTTGTGGGTACAGACCCAGATTTTGGTTAATCAAAGATGTGTCTATTGCTGGTAGCAGTATATTCCCTCAGTAAGCTTCATTAGTGAAAGATTAAAAGAAGAGTTCAGGATTGTGCAATATCATCTCTATACAGGTCCAGAGACGTAGTCCTAGAGCAGAGTATTTGGAGAGCTATTAAAAAGAACTGCTCTACACAGCAGAGATCCCAAAAAATCTATTCTCTTCCTGTCTTTGTAGCATAACTGCTGAGAGGACCTCAACTTACCTGTGAGCTGTGAGAGAACATGTTCAGCACCACTTCTGGCAGAGTCAGGAGGGTACAGTCTTGCAGCACATACTGTTGTGTCCTCTAGGACTCCAGCACTGGATGAAAAGTGTGGCAGCAGAGTGAAATGAGCACCAGAACTAACTGTGCACGCGCAGTCTTTTTGTAGAGTGACCAGGTATAGAGAATGGGTGTTGAATGATGTTCTTAAGATGGGGCTTTTTACCCTATACCATCATGTCACTCTTCTTTATATTCTTGTCCATGTGTTTGTACCTCACCTATGCTGGCTCCTGTGACCTATCTACTCCAAAAAGAGAGCACATGGCAGAAAAACATTCAGGGGTGAGGGGTAGCTTCATTCTCAGTGCTTCTTGGAAGTATATATTTCATTGGTAATTGCAATTTTAGGTTAAGGACAGGGTCAGTGACATAATGTAGAGTATCCCACTTGCTGGTGCTAAAAATTTTGTGCTGCACTCTAATGGAAATTCTAGTGGGTTTGGGGGGTCTTCAGTTCTCAGTGCTTCTTGCTGAATACTTTTCTGTCATGAAAAACGGTTTTTAACTAGCAGTTGTGTGCTTGGGTACTAGCAGAAACTAGTTGAGGGAATTTGATGGTATCTATTGGAATTTCTAGTCCAGTAAATAAGGGAAATATTAATCATTTCATTTTTAAACACCAACAGTTTGTTCTGTGCTCTGCTGTACAGAATCCAAAGTACAGACAGTGCTTGTACTGAAGAATTTGCATGTCCAAACAAGGGCCAGACTGATTGCAGTGAGTAACCCAGTGGTACAAAAGCTTTTCTATTGGTATACATTAAATGATTATGTGTGAATTGTCAGGCTTGATAGCTAACTGATTGCAAAAGGAACTTGCTAACATGCTGCTATGACAAATACTATTGCTTTATTTGCAGTCAGTCACCAGATCTACGGAACTATTCATGTCTTTCATACATTGCTGTAATTTTGTTTAAAAACTTAAAAACCAGCCACTGTCTCTCCAAAAAAGCAAAGGTAAGCATTTGATGAGGTCATTAGTACTGCCCTGTTGTGCACATCACCTTAGTTATATTTTCATACATTTCTACTTTTTATTTAGTCTAGTTTATTTTTTTATTTAGTTTTATGGAGTGTGTGGAGGATTCCTGCTCATTGTAGACTGAATTCTAGGAAAAAGGAAAGGAAGAGATAATCTGCTGTGTTTTGGATATGGCAACCAGTCTGAGGCATTGATATTCAGTTGGACCTCTTGCCCATTCAATTTTCTTTCTGCACAGTTGAATGTCAATTATTCAGTTGAACATGCCTTTCCATGCTACCCAGTTTATGTGCCCTTGGGATGAAAATGATAGCTCATGAATAAGGTAATGTGTCAAACTAGCTTGGCAAAATCAGGCAATTGGGCACTTTTTAAAGGCATTCAAACTTTAACTCCGTGGTTAGATCAGGGATCTAATACACATCTGTTCCCCTGACCCAAGCCAGCAGCCCACATCAATCACCAAGCTCTCAACCAGTTTCCTGCATGCAACACCAGTCACTAGGCAGAATGACCACACATGGCAGTCTGTCTCAGTGTAAGCCCTGGGAATTAATATTTTCTGCAAAGACACCCTTTTTTTCCTCCTTTGGGGAGTCCTATTGTATTAGTGCTTTCCTGAGAAACCTGTCAAGAGCAGAGTACGAAGTCCAGACACAGGAAGGGAACTTAATGACCAAGAAATACACATTGAGAAAGGGCATGTTTTATTCAGATAGCAATGGGTTAGAGGGCATGTCATGAAACAGCAGAGTTAGTATCTTATCCTATGCTATCAAATAACCTATCTCACATGCTGACCTCCAGACCTGGTTTGGATTGAAAAGTTCCCTCTGAAATCCATAATAGTTTGTTGCTTTAATTGAATTAATTAAAAATCATGAAGTAATGGCACCTCAAAAGGAAAATTAGTCATTCACAATGAACAGTTGGCAAGTTTGCTAATGGATCAAGAATCAGGAGAAAATGCAGATGTGTATTCCTGTTGAGAGAGATTTTCTTTAATAGGTTGGAGACTGCACAGGATAATGATGAAATTGATACTGGCATTGCCCAAAAGGTTGAAAAAACATAAGGAGCAATGGTGAGTACAACAGAGCAGGGGAAAGCAACAAGACATATTTTTCATTCATTTTACATTCAATGGAAGATTTTTTTGTTTCTCCTTTTTAGTGTAAGACCAGCTATTTGAGAAGAGCACCAAGGGTGTTTAGAATACTGTGAAGCTGGGCAAACATCTTCTTGAAAGACCTAATCATCAAACAAAACCTGCTGAAAAACTAATAACTCCATACTGCTTTAAAGTCTGGACATGGTGTATTAGATTTTGAAATGTATTTTGGCTTGTGAAGAGTTTGAATGCAAAGAAGATTTTCACAGATGCCTAGACAGATCAAGATCCATTTGTAACTCATTTGAAAGAAGTCAGCATCTCAACTGCTTGCTAGCATGATGGTGGTATACCTTTACTTGTAGAATTGTACACAAAGGATAAAAGCATTTAAATGGCTTTTTGAACAACTGTTGGTAAGGCAAGGTTGAGTGAACTGTGTCAAGCCCCAAGAATTCAACCATGCACAGCTGAAGGCCCAGCTGGGGAGATGCCAGGGACTGGGTGAGGATGCGGGGCTTGAGGATGTGTTGGTAATTACAGAAAGATCTCAAGGCTTCTTTGTGAATCCAGGACAACCAGAGCAACACTAGGTGATTTAAAAGGACCATGGAGAAGGAACAACTTCTGCCTCTTGGGATTCTTGCTACAATGAAAATGCATATTACAGACTGCCTGCCTTTGTCTGCAGGTGAGGGGACAAGAAGGAATACTGGGATTCTCTGCAGGTTTCAGTGCTGGAAGCCTGTGTGAAATCAGGCAGCAGCTCCCACTGAGGAGTGGGATGATCTGCTTTTTTGAACACTGAACTAGAGGATTAGCTCTTTCCTTGAAAAAGCCAAAAAACTCATTTTCACCACATGTGTATTGTGTATGTTCTGTGAAGGCAAGCTCATTCCGAGGTTTGTTTGGAAATCTCTGCAATTAATTCTGGAGGTACATAAATGCTTCCTCTTTCATTTGAAAGATGGTCATATCTGTGCCAGTATCTGTTTCTCAAGTCTCTTACTTAAAATCAAAAAACTTTACTTGCAAAACTGGAAAACAGGAGCATCTAGGTTAAATATTGCAGCTTTTTCTTCTGGCCTCAGCTGAGCAGCTTCTTTAGATGAACTGAACACCACTTACTTCAAAAAATACTTCTATTCCAGGTTCAGTGTTGGCTTCTCTGTCGAGTTAATTAATCTCCCAGTATTGGAGATTAAGCGAATTTGGAAAGTGAGCAGAATTTGGTTCTCAGACAGTTGCATACATTTGCCATTTGTGGTTAGGAATAGAACCCAGAGAATGTTTATTCCATGGTAGGAAAAACAGTTTTTACTTTTCTTAAACACAGCTAGCTGGTTTATGACTCCTGGCAGGAGTACAGTAACTTTGAGCAACTAGTTTGTTTGTTCCAGCTAATTTATAGAGGGTGGTATTCATTTTCCTTTTCCCTTAAAGAGGTTCTGTCCTGCAATTTAGGCCTGCAATGAGGCATTGCTTAGACCTGATAGAAATCAGGCATACAGTGTTCTCCAGAACCCAAATAGCCAGGCAAGGGTGTGCTAAATCTATCATGCCTCCAACAAGATATTAAATGCCACAGCTAACTTCTGTGTCCTGTAATCCTTCAGGTCTCCCAGTGCAAGAGGCCCTTTTTCAGAAAACAAGAATGGAAGGGTGTGGAGTTAATTAGCAATCTCATTCCAAGGACTGGGCTGACGTCATTAAAGCAAGCTCATTGTAAAGCAAGGCAATAGTCATCCATGTGTTGAGAAAGCAAGGAGAAGAAGGGTGAAAGAACACCATATTAAACAAACATTTAAGTCTGAAACCAAACTCTCGAGAACAGCTACGGTGATTTGCTCCTGGTTTTGATTTACACCATGAATCCACCGTGTGCTTTTTTAAGAATTTCCTTTCCATTTGACTCATCTGAGGCATGGAGGCATGAAGAGCAGATGGCATAAATTTGGGAAAGCTCCCACCAGGGCTTCCCAGCTCAGCTGGATGGAGGTAAAAGCGGAGGCAGTTGGAGCCCAGAAGGCTTTGCAGAGCTTTCCTTTCCATCCTATCTGTTTCTGTCCCAACAGTTAATTCCAAACACTGCTGAAGGCAGTTGCCAGCTCCTTTCCTCCTTACTCCAGATATCCCAGGCTTAAGAAGCCAGTTAGGAGGCCCTGTACAGGAATGCTGTGAAGGCTTATGTATGGATTAGCAACTCAGAGATTGCTAGGAGGCTTTACTGTGTCTGGTAAATCAGTGCATTAAAAATCCTCACGTGGACACTAGCAAAGTCTGTTTGTTCTCCAGTCTGCATGGCAGCGCAGGGCAGGAAGGTCTGAAAACAGCCAGCCTTATCCATCAAGTGGGCAATGCCAGGGAGAAGCTTAGTGGTGGCTCAGACCCAGGGTACTGAGGTACTAAAACCAAGCGATATCAGCTGATGTTTAAGATTAGCAATCCAGTGCACTCTTTTACCCAGTCTTTCTTTTATTTGGATAGGCAATCTTGTGCACTGCTGCGAAATGCTGCTATGGAAATTGGGGACTGACTGTGGCAAGGCAGGGTTCACTCCCAGTGCACAGTGACAGGAAATAAACAAAGAGAGTATTAGAATAAAATCAGGGTAAATGCAGTTTATAGTATTCTTAAATTCCATTTACTCCCTCTTGTGAAAGTAATCCATCCTTGTGTGCCTAAACCAGTCTGAAAATGGATGCTATCTCATACTGGCACTTTGAGTAACCATATATTTCTGATGTGTGAGTTATTAAATTTAAGCCTGCCTGAAGAATTGCTGAGTATTAGGTCAGTCAAAGATCGCAAAGCCAAGCAGAAGAACTACCCATAGAAAAGGCCCTTGAATAAATTCTGATCCTTATTTTGTACTCTTCCATGATTTACACATTAAAACCAGATTGCTGCATACTGACTTGCCTAGTATAATCATACAGAAGTGTGGGTTTCAATGCCAGTGTATATATTTTAAAGCTTAGATTGGAAATTTATTTCAGCACTTTACTTGGGAGACAGAAAAGCCATAAAGAGGAATAAAGATCTTTATAAGGTTTGATGAAGCTACGCAGAAAGCCACAAAGGAAGAAACATTGCACAATGGTTAAGTATGAGCAGAGGAAAGGGGAAGTCTCCTAGAAGAGCTTTTTCTCTGAGTAATTTTCTTTGGCTCCTTTTGTAAGACCTGGGATTAGTTGAACTCCTTGTCAAGCTTCTGGACCAATTTATTTTCCTGAGCATTTAGGGAAAGACCACTTTGAAGGCTACGGAGATAATTGCAGGATGAAAGGAACTGCTATTTTGAATGAACCCGTTTGATGAGTGTGCCTTTTTATTGAGGATTTATTTTGTCCTCTGATAGTGTATGTGTTTTAAGTGCAGTACAAAGTACTCACGGCAGTGGAGAGGCATTTAAAACAATTACATTTTAATTAATTAATATAATGAATGACTGATAGGAAGATCAAATCGTTATCATTATCTTTTAGTGATAAATGAAGGGTGGAGGGGAAGTAAAGAAGGAGGGCTGGTGTAGCTGGCTCCAGCCTAACACATGTTTATTTAAGTGACTCTATACAAACATAACCCTGTGTGTCAGTTACATCAGCAACATGTCAGTCGGCACTTCTGGTTACAGACTATTTCAGAGTCATTCATCATTCAGTGCTATAAAAGCCATCTACCCTCAGCTCACCAACCAATCAAACCAACTAGAAAAGAGAGCAGGAAAGAAGCACTAACAATTGTCCTTACTTTCCTTTTAACTTTTGCTGCAACAATTCAATGCATCCTGTGTGGTGGGATAGTGGAGAGGTTTTGCTGAACTAAATAGAACCTCCTTCACCAGGTCATTAAAAGCAGGAAAGGAAATGGAAAGAGAGAGAAAGGAGCAAAAAATGAGAGAGCAGAATGTTAACCCTTGCTCTACCAGGTTTTTTTTCACAAACAAGGTTTACAAATTGCCTTTATCTATATCTTTCACACCCACGAACATGGTTACTAATTATTTTGTGCCAGTTGTAAAGGCAATGTAAGCTCTCAATACACTGGGCAAACTGATGTGAGTCATCATGGGCAGTAACTTCTTGGTTGCCCTTAAATTCAACATAAACCTCCCAAGGTTTATGAGAGAGCAGTCATGGGTGCTGTTAGGGCTTGGTGAGAGATGGCCACATCTTCACACATGCTACCCTCCAAGACTTTCCCTTGTGGTCTGCTTTCGTTCCACCGTCACTTTCTCCAGGTAACTAGCTTGAATCCCAGATACCTGAGAATGCCATGATCAGGAAGTGCAGCATGCTGAGGAAAATAACGTTTTAGAAAATGACAATTCCAAGGTGAGAAAATAATAGTGGGAAGGTCTTTCCAGTCTTGAGTGGTCCCCCCTCTAATTTGATAACTAACTCCTGCTACTTTCTTCCCATTTGTGCTGATATATGGCTTGATCCTCCAAACCTCTACTCTCACGAATGATCCCATTAAGATAAATGAGACCTCCCTCATGTGACTGAGAGTGGGCAGGTAGCTGAATAAAATGATCAGCAAAATCAATCAGTTCTCCCTTGTCTCCCTAGTAAAAATCCTTCCATTATAAGTGTGCTAGCATGCAAAAAATGGGAGTATTATTGGGTAATAATTTGTAAAATGGCCGTATCCAGTTGCTTTTTGAGTGTTTAACTATGGCGTTTTTCTGTCTGTGCTCTGCCTGATTCAAATCCTCCCCTCATGTTTATTATTAGTTAACTATTTCTTAATGGACCCCTTCATTTATGAATAAAACTCAACAGCAATTACAGCCCCAGTGGAGACCAGTACACTACCCATCTGCTCTGTCGCTCACTCAGCATTGGCATTCTGCGTCAGTCTCAGCCCCTCTCATTGTAACAAGCTAGGATCAATTTTCCACTGGCAGCTCGAAAATAATAGTACAAAATGTATATTAATACAGAAATATATTGTGAAACTGTCCTTAAACAAACAAATGAGCCACTTTAAAATATTACCGCTATAAATGACCATGACAGTAGCACAGCACATATAATAAAAAATAACTACTGAAGAGAAGCTGCTGAATTACTATAGTAATAAACCAGATGTGATTATTATCATTTAACACAGTCATTGAATACCATGAATCCCTGAAGCCATTAAAATATTTATGATTAAACGTTTGCTATTCCTTAGAACAGAACATATAGTCGGGTACTAAAAAACTGTTAAGGTATTATTTTGGCTAATACCTGCTTGTGCCATGATAAAGGTCAGCCAGCACTTTCAGCTTCCTGGAAAGAGCACCTAACAGCTTTCCTCCTTCTATTTTGTTTTTCTAATAACAGCTATAAGGTTAGACACTTCTGTGCACATTATTGTGTTCAATAGAGACATATAGATGTACGCTTACAATTTCCTACATGCATCTATTTGAAGGAACAAACACAAATATCTGATTTCATTTGAGGAGAAATGGATGCTTTCTTCAAGGAATTGTAACAAAATATTTAATGCTTTTAGGAAAAAATACACTTGAGACAAAGCAATAAGCATATGCAAACATGAAGTCTAATTACCTTCAGGAATTTTAGCATGCAGGCATCACATTACCCACTGAATACATTTTATCTTGTGGGCGCTGAATTATTTTCTTTTTCTCTGTTGGAAGTGCTTCCCTGCCTGTCTTTCCATAGTCTGCAGCTGCCTGGTTGCCTGTTTGCCTACTGTTAAAGCAGCCTCAGATGCTGTGACCTGCAGGTTGGAGCTGTCTGCTGGTGAGAGTGAGGATGGGCAGTGGTGGGCTGTGTAGGTGCCTGGTCCTCTTGGGTTGTGCAACACTGGGTGAAAGGGCAAGGAAGGGAAGGACACTCTAGCCCTCCTAGCCCGTGGTGGAAAATATTCCCTGGCCAAATGGGCTTTGCTGCTCCCTGCAAGTGCCTTTTGCTACCAGGGATTCTCCTGCAACTCTGGCACTCTCTGTTCTTTAGACACGGGGTTCCTGTGCAATTACTGTGCATTTGCTCTTTGCTACACACACAAGACCATCAAGTCAAAGATGTATTTTAAAGCTTTAGTATGCATCTCCAATAAGAAACAAGATGTGTCCTCTCAATAAATGCTTCCTAGACTCCAGCAAGTAAGACACATCCTTCCCTCAGACTCTTTTTTTCCTACTATCACAGAAAACCAGTTACTCTATCTGGACACACATGAACAAAGGGAAGTCAAAACTAAACCTTGACCAGGGCAGTGGTCAAGGGAGAATGGGAAATTCTGACTTGCTTTACAGGATTTTACTGTCCTGGCTTGAAAATCTGTGAGCCCTGTGGTGACCAGGGCAGCCAACGGGGGCTGCAAGCATGCGTGGGAAAGGATGAGGAGCTTTAAAACTGTGCCAGTGACAGAGAAAAGTGAAACTACATCCTCAGGTGCTTGCATCAAGCAGTGGTAAGTCTTCGTTGACAAGCAGGTCTGCTATGGGAAATGCCATCTCTCCTTGCTGCCTCAAGGAGAAGTCAGGATGAGTGTACAGTAAGTTCACGATTACAAGCCGCACTGATTATAATCCGCATGTCCGGGTGTTGGCAACATTTCGTTTTTTGTCCATGAATAAGCCGCACCGGATTATTAGCCGCACTTTTGTTTGCAGCGAGGACCCACGTGCAACTTTCACAAAGTTGCCAGTTAGTAACAGAATCGCGGGATCGCGGGGTTTACTGGCTCGGCTCAGGGCCACGTGGGCTCAGCCCGCTTGGGGCTGCCAACGGGGCCGAGTGAGCCAGCTCGGCACTGCTGCTCAGTGGGGCCACTCGGGGCCCGGGACCAGCTGCTGCTGCCGGGCTCTCTCGCCCCCACCTGCGCTGCCGGCGTTGGGCGGGCTGGCTCTGGGTCAGCCCTGGCCTGGTGCTGCCGGTCCTGCTGCTGCTCTGTGTTCACTCCCCCCGACCCAGGGCCCGGCGCTGCTGGCCCCGCCCCCACTGGGTGGGCTGGCCCTGGCCCGGCGCCGGTCCCGCCACTGCCACGTTCGCTCCGCCCGGCCCCCGCCGCGTCCGCTTCCCCCAGCCCGGCACTGCCCACCCGGCCCCTGCTGCATTTGCTCCCCCTGGCCCCACACTGCCCCGCCGGGGCCGGGTGGGCTCGGCTCGGCTTGGGGTTGCTGCCGGCTCGCATTTCTAGTAGGCAAATTTCAGAATTTTTTATCACATATTAGCCGCTCCGGATTACAAGCGCACTCCAGGTTCAAACCAAAACTTTAGTCAAAATGGTGCAGCTTATAATCGTGAAATTACTGTAATTGAGTTGCCTAATAGTCAGAAGGCTCATATTAAGTAAGATGAAGCTCATCTTCAAGTAATGTGTGGCATGCAACTCTAAAGCCCTGCTTGCTTGTCACCTTGTCTGTGAAGGCACATACTGTCCCACATGTTGTGCTTTCCCTCCCGAGCAGCTCAGCATGTGCCTCAGGGTTGTCTGAGCAACAGAAACTGAGCTCTGCTCTGACTAAAACCTTTGGGTGATCTAAGTCCAGTGGGTATTCACAGAGGAAATGAATACACCAAAAATTCTGGCATCCACTGCAAATTTTGGGAGAAAGGGAGGGTAACTGCTGCTTTCTTGAAAATGAGAACATATGAGAAGTGCATCATACCCTGCTTTTATGCAAAAGTCAGGTGGCAGAGCCCTTATCCAGAGAGTGGGAAATATGTGTTCAGTTCTTTCATGTGCCTGAGAAGATTCAAACTTGCACCTTCTACAGCAGTGGAGTAAGCAACAAACAGGCTGGTCCCAGTAGTGTGTTAGTCCTGCCCAAAGGTTACCCCATGGGGACTAATGTGGATGTGTATCTAATTTCTTGATATGGGTAGGTCAGGGCAGAGTAGAGAGGCATAACTCTGTGTGAAGGTGAAATAGCGAGGAAGTACTGATGCACATGGGCAAGAGAAAAACTGTGAGAAGGCTGCTAGCATTGCACTCTTGGAGTCAAACATCTCATTTTCACTGAAGATCCACTTCAGAAGCTTCCATGCTTTCTTCCTGGGAGCCCATGTGGGGCAGGGGTCTGGCTGCTTGCAGTACATACAGGCAAGGGTTGGATGCTGGATGACACTTAACCCTTTAAAGTTGTCTGACAGGATTTTTTTTTTTTTCTAAGATTCAGTGAAGTGATATTACAGGATTCCACCTTGCCAGGAACCTTAGTAATAACACAAAAATTAATTTTATTCCTCAGATGATCAGAAAGGACTCCAAAGACCATTTGTGGTCTATGAAGATTACTAGACTTGGGTTTTTTCTGTTTATTAGGTCTGTGGATATGCTATTTAAACCCCATATACCTTCCTCATGTGTCCTCCCCATCAGTATCATCACCAGACACTACCTGGTGTGAGGGGGAGCAGATACATCGCAAAAAATTAGGCAGCACTGCATCCAAAAATAATTGGTCTTAACCAAGGGCTGTTCTAATGGTTTGTCTTTAATTCTCAGCCTTATGTGAGAAAGATGGCTTTAGTTTACCTGTAAGGTAATTACTAGAGATCGAGGCTTTGTGTTCAGTACTAACCAAGCGGGGAAGTTGGAATTTGCTTGGTTGGTGTCTTTATACCCGCAGATGTTTTCTCAGAGCTCAAAAATGTCAGAGAGTGTAGAGCCTCGCTGGTGCTTCTGAGTTTCCCACTGTCTGGATTTACCAAAATCAAGTTTATGAGAGATTTTAGCTGCATTCAAGATGGAAAAGAAGGGCATTGCAGCATTTAATCCAGCATCCATCTGCTCAGCCAGAGATATGAATCCAAACTCCTCATTCTCCTTCTTCTGAAATTTGAGAAAGGCTGGAGTTACTTCATGCTTGCTTTAATAAATAAGAAACTGAAGAATCTGTTGGCCTGAATGGAGGTTTCACAAATTAAGAGCAGCTTTTAATGCAATGCAAGGTTTCTGTAAGCTTTCCATTATTCTGATTTATTAGTTCTTAAGACTCTGTGGAAAGTGAATAGAATGCATGCTTGAAAAAGAAATTAAATTGCAAGAGCTTTCACTATTCTGATTATTGGACTCCTGCATTTGTGACTCATAAGGCGTGGTCCTGCTGTACTGCTGCTACAAACTCCATGTCCTGGATGGGTGCATTCTGGAAAAGATTGCCTGTCTTCTGATTTTATAAAATCCTGTATTTTTATTTTATTTTTTTTCTGCCTGTTTCCAAATGCATAGATTTAGGCAAAACTATAGCCAGGAAAGGAAAACATGGGAGAAATCAAGAGGAATGTCTGACTAATATTGCAGGAAGGCATTTAGGTGAGATATGTCTGTAAGGTGAGTATCAGTATAAACACTGATTCCTGTGCTCTGTGGAGTGTCTGCTTACAGATTATTTTGGGTCAGTGACATAGCTGCTCCAGCTACATTCTGTGAGTTTAATAGAGATTCCTACAGTGCCAGAACTCAGGAAAAAGAACAAGTGGCCTTTGGACCCAAAATTCTGATTTTGCCCTGGTATGGCTGTTACAGGACATAGGTGACTCAGGACACAGATTTGTGTGATAGCAGTGAGAACCAGCCAGGGAAATGTTTTTAGTACTGTGTGCTATCTGAAAACAAGAGTCCTGTTTAAATCCTAGTCACTGTGACATTACTCCCTTCCCCTTTCCCTTCCCTTTTCCATTCCCTTTTCCCTTCCCCTTTCCTTCCCTTAAGTGTCAAGGCATTGAATTTTTCCTTCTTGAATATTTTACCTTTCTCAACTGTTACATTTCTGTGGCATAGTATGTTTTAAAATATGATCACGAAAATAAAATTAAATATATTATGGAGTTTTTTCGGTTTTTTCTCTTCCAAAAAGAATTAAAACAAACCTAAAGTCTAGAGATGATCTGAAATGGGATTTCTATTCTCCATGTAGATGAATGGCAATTGGGATCACAGGCAATAAATTTTAGAACCAAAATACTATGGGTATATTGGGGTAGATTTATGGCCATAAATCATCGGCATAAATAGGGGTATGTTGATTATCATCACTTGAGTATATCATGTAATTGACATTTTACTCCATTTCTCTGTATTTTTACTAGAGTTTCAACAGCACAAAAAATTAGGAAAGCAATAATATAAAAGAATTAGTAGAGCCAGCCACTTACTACCCAGTGCTTTATTTTCTCCATAATTTTTTCAGAGCGTTTTGGGGAGTAATTTCAAACAGTCAAGTCAGAGTCCGCCGAGAATTGATTTTTGTGACCTCACATATTGTAACAGAAAATTATAACAGGAAATACACCATTAAGTGATAAACAAGGAAACATGGATACAATTACTTTCAGAACATAATTTTATCCACTCTAGTTTTGAAAATGAAGAGATAGTACTGACTGGAACACCTCAATTCTGAATGCAAACTGTACAATCTATTATATTAAACAAAGTCAAAAGCAATGTTGAAGATCTTGAATCTATTCAAGGCATGCACCTCATTACAGACTTAGCAAATTAAAACACAAATAGGATTAGAAAAGAATAATGTAACAATCTCCCACTATGGTCCCTGGAGCATTAAGTCATAAATTGGGTTTGCATTAAATTGTGCCTGCAGTATTGAATTCAGGGAAAGAGCTATAGGCTGAAGATAAAGCTTGCTAGGCTAGCCAACTTTGTTGTTTTCAATTTTTTTTCACACAATAAATACACAATGAATTCATTGGAGTCTAAAAAGGCATATTCAAAAACATGTATTTTATATCTCAGTTAGAAAATGCAGATATGGTGTGGCAACCCCTGGCTATACCAAAGCCAAAAACTGCAGACATTTGAAATTATCACTCTACCTGACTATATTTTTTAAATAATTTCATCAAAACTTTGCATCAGATCACCTACTGTGTTAAACTATGCAAGTTTTTAGGTTTGCACAAACCTCCAGTATGTTACAAGCTTCTATTAAGTGAAGAAAATAAGCTTGCCCAGAAGAATTGAGAGAAGCCGAGTTTCCATATTACAAATGTATTCTGTTGTTATGGGAACTAAAATGGTGAGCGATGTGAAAAGGATCCTGAGCTAACAAAGACCAGCTTGAGGATATTATGAAGGTGGCTATACAAACTGCAAACATGTCTGCAAGAAATAAACAGGGCTTCTTTTCTTAAGGACATGCAGACTTGTGAGAAGTATTGTCTGTAAGGAGAGTCAAGTTCAACCTTTGTGTGACCCTAGACAAATTACTGAGTAATACTAGGAATTAATTTTGGTAATTTTCCCTTAATAAAGGCTTTATCCTTCAAAGGTGTATTATTACTGTCATCATCCTCCTAACTGTCATTTCGGGGATCGCTAATAGCAGCTGCTCTGGTTAGGGTGCTTGTCATTTCATGATGCAAAGGAGCCTTCATATGATATTATTTGTGTTTTATCCATCTTGTCTTTCAGGGATTCTCGTGGCTCCATTTGTCTCTGGCAGACTTTTGCAGTTTGGCAGGCAGAAAGCCCTTCAAAGCTAGGGAACTGTCTTTGCTTTGTTGACGCAACTTCTCTCAACTCTTGTCGCTGTGATCTCATAGCATCTGCCAATTGCTTCCCCTAGCTTGCTCTGCACAGAACAAGCAGCATGCTAAAATAATAACACAGCCCATTAGGATTTTATGTCTGGTCTCACAGCCAATGCCAAAAGAGCACACGCTATCCTGGAAACACTTGGATCTTGATCAAGCGGCTGGGAGGGAAGTGAACTTTGTGCAGTGACTGAGAGATGCTGATACCAGGAAATGGTGCAAGCTGATGGGACTAAAGAGCTGTATCTAATCAGTGGGATCCAGGGATATCCTCACATCCACATCTGAATTTGTATCAGGACACAACCAAAAGGCATTTTGGGCCAAGAGCAGGCCATTCTTGGTTTCTTCCCTGCAAGCATTTCCAGGACTGAGGAGTGCTGCAGCCCATCCTGGAGTGCCAACTCCACATCTTGGACCTTCCATGAGACACATTTCTTGTCATATATGACTTGCAGGGAGGCAGGGAGCAAAGAGGTTGAGCCTCCTAGGCGCAGGCTGCAAGAGCACTCAAGGTCAGACCATGTGTGTGAGGTCTGGTCCTGTCCATCCTGGGGTGCTCTGGCTCTCAGCTGCAATGGTACTCAGTTCTGGGGATGCTGAAAGAGGCAGCATCTTGGGTCTATGGCAGAATTTCTAAACTGAGGCTGCTGGGATTTCTCCCCTGAGCCCAGGTCCCAAGGGGCATGTACCTGGGGCTTGTGTGCACACGATGCATGCTCCAGCTGAGCTGCAGTTGGTGGGGGACGTGGGGTTTTGGGGATCACACTGCACAATTTACTGGCTCCTCATTTTAGATCCAGTGAAGTTTCGCCCTGGGTTGAGGGTGGGAGGAGTCTTCTCTGCTTCTGCAGTTTGCCTGTGGAGAATTTGCTGGCTAAACAAGGCTGTCTCCTCCTCCTGGCTGACAGATCCCTTCTGGAGCAACCTTTTACCATTATTCTTGATTTTCTTAAACAGCAAACATTAGACACATTAAGAATAGCAACAACAAAATCATTAAGCACTATAACATTCTCTGAGGAGCCAGACGTATCCTTTAATCAGGTTATGGAAAATTCATTCCTCTTCTAGCCATTTGTTTTCTTTGTTTATGCACATACAGAGTGACCCACTTCTGAGCATCAAAAATAACAACAAAGAAATAACCAAAGATTCTTCATAATTAATGGATTTATGTACCATTTATTTTGCTTTATTGGAAACCAAATAATCAAGTTCATTCATTCCAATTAAACACAACACTCACTAATTGTCTATCATTTTTATCGGTGAACCCAGTTCCCTCACTTCAAAGTCACTACTTGACCTCGGTGGAGAAAGGATTGGTATTGTGCTTCCTTCTTGATGATTGATTGTTTGCATTAAGATGGAGAAGCACAGATTGAAATTAGGGGTTTTCTGTGCCTTTCTCCCTGTGTTAGCTTAAACCTGCAGTCACCCATGTAGATGCAGGGGCTATAAACTCAACATTATCATTTTAGGAATTAACACTGTACTACATCAGGTCAAATTTGTCCCCAGATTTGAATGATTTATAACAAGTATAATGTATCTATTGTCATGCAATGAGTCATGCATGGATCTCAGGCACAGATCTCTAGTGAAAATTCTATGACTAAAAATAATAAGCATGATGCATACATTTATAATAAAAACAGCTTATTTAAAAAAAATAAACCTTTGATCTCAGTGTTGACCTAAAATCACTGGATTGGACAGGTAGACTTGACAGAAATTAGTGACTGAAGACCTCCCTGTTATGTCAGTCATGTGGTGATGTGATACATATTTTGGCATCTTAATCAACAGTCCTGAAAAGGCACAGTGAGATGAAACAGTCTCATCATTTTATTGAGATTTTGTTTTGTTCTTGACAAAACTATTAAAAACAAAGCTCACTTGATGAGAGAAGTACAGGAAGATAAAAATGGCAGTAGACATGACAAAAAGTACTGCAGAAAGTTAGTTATACCAAGTGAAGATGTCCAATAGCAAAGGCAAGAATTCTTCTAATTTTAAAGAGATTACATTGTGCTTTAATTGGAAATTAGGTGCTCTAAATTGGCATGGATTAGGAATTACAATGCAAGCCATAATGGAAATAACAGAGCAGTGAATGTATGTATGTAAAATATATGTAAAAAACTCCAACAACATGACCTCCTTCTTTTGCCTGAAAAATATAATCTTTTTTCATTCCATATTAAATTTTATTTTCTCTGTTAAAACATAATTTAAAAATATATTTAACTCTAATTTTGTTTTGTCTACACGAAGGTGGCTAGATATTAAATACTCCTCAAAGGCTGTTAAGAGGGCACCTTATGGTACTTAGAAAAGCTGAAAGAAAAGGTCAGAGGAGAATGTCAGTGGGAGAAAAGTAATAGAACTAGGTTTCCAAAATCAGAGAAAAATATATAGTAAGTACTAGGAAGCAAAAAAATATCATGTTTATCACTCTGCATGATGTAAGTCTGCTGAACAGTTGCAAGTAGGCTTTAATGCCATGTCAATGACATTATCACTGCTTGTGATTTTCTTTTATGTTTTCTGACACATCCCCACAATCATGCGCATTTCTAAAAACTTACCACAGAATATGGCAAGCTATCTTCCCATGGGAACTGGACTGGCAGGAACCAAATCAGTCTCTTCCCTGCAGTAGGAATTTGTCATTTCAGGATCCAAAGGTGTTTTGAGTGGGCACATTTTCTATTTTTATTCCCTGAGTTATTACGGGATCTGAATGTCAATAATAGATAAGCACATCACAAACAGACTCAGCAAGTTCTGCCTTTTCTGCCCCCGGAGAGTCACAGCTTGAGCAATATCTCAGCACTGGGGTGACAGTTCTCCCTGGAGGGGGACAAGAGACAAATCCCTTCCACTCCCCAAGCCCCCTGGCCTGCACCATCTGATGAATTTATAGTCTCCAACACAGTTAGGTGTGTATAATCCAATGTATTGCTGAAGACCAGTTACTGTACTTTATAGCTGACATTACCAGGGATATTTTTTTCCACAAAATAAAACAATATTTGTTTCCTGAAAGGGAAATGTGCTGTCTGTAGCTATCAGCAGCCAACAGTTGCTGCTGGCTAGAGCTAAAGGAGACAAAAAGAGATGGATTTCACTTTAGCAATATTGGGAAGAATCATTTATCATGCACAGTGCGTTTTCAGGATGAGAGGGCCCATTTGAAAGTCACTATAGGATGACTGCTTTATTGTATGATATTAAACAATTGCATTAAAAGCAAGGGTTACAGAAGATATCCTGATTTGTGTGCTGCAACAGGATCTCAGTCTTATACCATATGTGACTGTGGCTAGGGAGGGGGTGTGCAGCGGGAGGTGTCCATTGCTTTGAGGATCTACAGCTATTTGCCATCAGGATGTGATCCTGTGATTACTGAGCATTTTAGAGAAATTAATCATCCACTCACACAGTATGTCTGTGAGGTTAAAAAGTTAAAATGGGCCTGAGAGATTTGAGATTTTCTTTGCTTTTGGGTCTATTTCAGAGCTTGGGAAGGCACCGGTGTGGCTTATGTGGCTTCCTTCCTGGAGGATAAGGTTATTTGAGGAGTTAAAGGCAAAAAATGGCATTCAGAAGAGTACTTAGTGTGCATCCAGAGCTGCAGATTCTCAGAAGAACAGCAAACCAACACCAGTGTTCTCTGCCCCAAGAGGACTCCACTCAACTCCCCTTTCCCAGAGAGATTACAGATAAGTTTCTCCTACAAATCTCTGGCTTAGAATGTCTGGTTTTAACTGGTTCACAGGATACTGGGTTTGATTTTTGGGAGGCGATTTTTTTTTTTAACAGTGTATATTGCAAGCATATAGTGGAACAGTTAGCATTTCATATCATGTCAGATATGAGCTCTTGCAAAGGAAATCACATCCACTACAGACCCATCATATAAAGTCCTTCTATTTCTTTTCCTTATTTCTTTGTTGTTGCTTTTAAACTAAAGCAAAGGGCACCTAGGATGCAGGAACACATCTAGGGAGGAAGAGCAATTTTTTACTACCTCCAGGAGTCAGGATACAAGAAATTATACTCTTTTAGGGTTTACATTTTTGCTAGGAAATAAATGCTGCAGAGGAGTTTAAGGAAAAGCTGACAATAAGCAGAGTAGAAATGTCGAAAGGCTGCCCTGGTAGAAAGCTGTGCTAAATACTACAGCTTTTACAACAACATTTAAAAGGCCTGTAAATGATCAGCAAATGGGCAAGATGGCTTGGAAAGATGCAGAGACCTTATACATTTGCATGAAATGAAAAGCATGTACTATTTGCATTTTGCATCAATATGGTGCAGCTGCTTGACCTTTCCACCATGGTGAGCCCAGACCACACCTGTCAAAGGTGTATGTGCCTCCAGGTCACAGACCTGCAGTCCTGAGGCAGGTGTGAGGCAGGTGATGAACAGCAATTGGGAGGACTCAATGCGGGCTTTGAGGCAGAGTCAGGATATCAGGAGCACAGCGTGCTCAAATCCTATGAAGAACAGGGTCTGCCACCTCTGGAGCAGCATGTGACACAGCAGGGACATGGGTGGTATTCCCTGGGTCACTGTGCAGAGCTTGCGTCCAATATCCCAAGCAGTTTCCATGTCTACATGTGAAGAAGGCAGCTTGGTTTAGGAAAAGCCTGCTTTTCAGAGAAAGTGCTTAGGCTGTCCATCAGCCACCCCATGAGCTCCTGTATCTCTTGCTGCTCACAACTCGTTTCTCCCAGGCACTAGATGTAGTGAAGACAGGATGGTCTACAACTTTATGACAGTTCCATTTATTTCTACTATTTTCACATAAACCCAAGCAACAAGCAGCAGTTGCTTCCTCTGCAGCTTGATAAATGTCAGTATTAATTAAAATTGTTCGGAGTAGGGTCGGGTTTTTTTCTTCTCTCTGCACCAGGCTGGCAGGGAGGAGAAGCCTGACGGGCAGATGCAGCTGCTGAGCTGTTGACTGGAAATGTTGTCACAGGGAATGAGGCAAAGGAGAAGTAGCTGGTCTCTGACAAAGTGAATTGGAAACAGGGGAAGCATTCTGTCACCTGCACCGTGCTGCCACTCAGCACAATGTGGGGGAGTATGTCTGGATATGGGTCTTGAACTTAATCCTTTGCTCCCCTGGCTGGGAAGTCTGCAAAGGCAGCTGTTCAGCCCATATGGATGGGATAGTGCTCCCCCACCACTGCTATCTAATGATGCTTTCCTGACTGACATTCAGAGAGAGCCCTTGTTTCAAGAGGGAAGGTCAACACAATACTTTTTAGGGTACAGGGAGAAAAAGCAGGGGACACCCCCCTCACTAAACCTCCCTGTGTCACCATGCATTTACATGCACTCCTTCTGACACCACACCAAGATGTTAACACACCAAGCATCTTCTGTCAGCCTCGGGGGCACTCAAGCAGCAGCCAAAATTGTGCTTCAGTGCTCGTGGATGTGCTTGTTTCCAGCTGTGGCAGGTCTGAATGCAGCTGGGGCACGACTCTGATGGTTGCAGTGCTGCATCCTCATTTCTCTTACCACTCTGAGCTCAGAGGAGGCCATTAAGATCTGCTACAGCTCATTTTCGTGCAAGATTGTATCTTTTTTTCTTTTTTTCTTCCCAAGCTTTACTAATAAAAGAGGTAAAGAAATTCAAATAAACCCACGGGAATTAAGTGCATGTATTCTCCTAGCTAGGACAGAAATGTACACTCCACTGTCACTCAGACACATCTCAACAACCTTCCCAGGTGTTTTTCTTTGAGGGGGAGAAAACAGCTTTGCTTACAGAGCAGGATCCATCCCTCTCTTAAAAAACGTTGTCAAGAAAAAAGGTGAATGGTTTGACATGCACTCTTCCTAAGTTCTGCGTTGTTCTCTGATAAACTGAAGCAGAGAGAATAGGAGAGACAATGACTGCTCCAGATCAAAGGATATATCACAATGAATAAAGAACTGGAAAGGTTTTGGAAGTGCAAAATAATGCTTTTATAAAGCCATGGTTTCTATTAGACACACATGGAGACCTGGGCTTGATTTGCAGAAACACTTAGTGACAAAAGGAAATGTACTTCCTTTTGACATCTGTAAAAATCTCATTTACAAACAGAGGTGTGGAAATGCAATAAAATGAATATCACTACTGTAAATGACAACTCAGTTTTATTACTGTATTGAGCTTTGTTCTGCTTCTTTTTCAGATTTTTACACAGGCTGTTTCTTCTGGATACCATCTTATGCAGATACACCTTGATTCAAGCCCTAGTTCCCTTGCTCTTGTTTGAATCCACCGTAATCCTTTGATGAATGCATTTTTTTTTATTGAGCACTATCTTTTTTTTCAGTACTGATCTGTAAAAAGTATATTTTACCTAGCAAGATACTGACTTCTAAAAGCCTTATTTCTAAGAAGGTATCTGTCACCCCAAGTGTAGTAGTCAAAAGAACCCCTTAAGTAGACCTGTCTTTTACCAGTATAAAAAATAATAAAGGTTCTTCCCTCTGTCCTCCTGGTCTAATCTTACAATGGGTTGAGATTTCTGTCTATACACTCAAAAGAAACCTGGTTTCTATAAATTTCTTTTTAATAAAAATGTGTTGTCTATGATAAATATATATTGCCTAGGTCAAACGAATCTGATTGTGAAAACATATTGAGCAAAAGTATTGGTAGGATTTAATTTCATCTCTCAAAAAAACAACCAACCAACCACCCACCAAAATCTGTAGCTATTGAATGCTGGTTTGAATTAAATTCTATTTGTTTTAATAAAAGTGTAGTGGCCTGAGTGTACATATATTTGTTTTAGTGGCAGTGCACTGGATCCAATAAAACTATATTGGCTTCACTGCTTATGTCTCCTTTTCAGAGAAAATGGATTGAAAGGAAAAATGAAACAGGCATGAATCAGCCAGTCCTGAGGTTTCTGCTGGATTCTGGCATCCAAATAAACTGGTAAAAAAACCCCAACTGTATTACTAAATATTGCTTTTAAATTGAAATATGTTTTAATGTCAAGGCTGCACATGAGGGATTTAATTGTCTCCTTAAAGGAGAACAGTTTTCAAGGCCAGATTTGGCTGTGGTAGGTCAGTGCATCTGCTGGTGGCTGCAGGAGCAGAAACCTGAGCTGGTTTGGCTCCCTGTTCTGCTGGTGTAAGTCAGCTCTGCTGACAGTAAAGGCTCTCAGCTGATCACCACGTACCTGAGACAATGTGGATCGAGTGTCAGCAGCCTCAGCCCCAGCCCAAAGTGCAGGATGTAGACCCTGTCTGCATTGGGTGCTGGCTGATGGGGGTTGGCATTGCCACACAGGCCCAGCAGCTGCCACCAGAGCTTTAAACCCTCTCCCCTAGGATCAGTCCCTTCTGTCACCCAGACAGAACACTGCACCCATCTACTTTTGCACAAGACCTCACCTGTGCCTGTGTGTCCTGCTCAGCAATATTATGTGGTCATGTTACTGTAGGCTGGAAAGCCACCAGCAGCCAAAGAGGGACTATTCAGGGTGGCATTCTGCTAAATGGGAGTAAGGATGTGCTCAGCAGAGAGTCCTAAGTAAGTTAACTGTGGTTGAACTACACTGTCCTCAGTTTTTAATGAGGCCTGAAGTGAGTAGCTCTGTGCAGCTTATGTTGACCACAGGAACCCAAGGTCATCATGCTCTTGCATGCCTTTGTTTGGCCTGTGTGTCATTGCCCCTAAAAATGTCACCAAGTGCCCTTTCTAAATTCTTATATTGAATTAAAAAGGGAAAAGACATTCCTGTAATTTTCCAAGCTTCCCCAGTGCCACCTTAGCAGCCAGTGCAACCAGCAGTGAGAGTTCCACATACGGACTCTGAGGTTTGAAAGAACACTTCACTCTCCGCTCAGCAAGTACCATCTGGATATTTGCTAAGGGGTGAAATGGATGCTGTTGGCTAGCCTGGCTTCTCACATAACTTAAATCACAGCTGACAGCCCAACCTGAGTAATGCTTTGTTTGATGCCGTGCTTCCTTTTGGGAGACTGGCATCGGGTTGTGTGAATGCGGATCTGCATGGTATTCCTTCATGAGAAAACATGATCTGCATCGACTCATTTACAGTTTGTGCTCAAGTGGGTGCCCCTGGGACTGTGGGAGCCAGTCCAAGTGGGGAGAATTTGGCTGCAGCAGTAGTTTAGCTGTGGGAGAGGATATGAGTGTAGGCTTCCCCAGCTCTGGCTTCTCAGAAAACTGAATAAAGAAATAATTTGAAGAAAAGCAAAACATCTGTTAGTGAAGCAATAGACAGGTGAAAATCCAGATGAGGAATGAGTCTGGGAGTACTACACTGAGCATCACTGACAAAGTTCCCATGACCTTATGGGAGTTATATGCACTGCAATTGGTTTTCTCACCCTAGAAACAAGCTAAGTCCTGAGCCCAAGCTGGCCAAACCAGATTTGGGATAGCTCTGAGGGTTCCACTGCCATGTGTATGATGGTGGTGAAGGTGGGAAACCTCATGAAGCATCTAGATAAGAGATTTGACGATGTGAGGGAAGATGAGTGGGTGACAGCAAATAAACAGGCTGCAGACTTCATGGTGATCTTCTCTGAGATGCTCCCTGCACAGAGCCATGCAGAAATGTTGATAGCTGGTGAGAAGCAAAGAGAGGAGTTTGGGATTTTTAAGAATTTATGAAACTCTTGCAGCAGCCAGGAAAGACAGGCTCCATCAAAATCAAATAGGACCAAGAAGCTAGCACTTACAGTATAAAGAATTACAAGGGAGTTTTGAACTAGAAGCTGTTGTAAATCTGGGTGCAGAGGTGTACACAGACTGAGGTGACACCACCTCCAGGGGTGAAACATAAATTCTGTATCAGAAATGGATTGGATAAATTAAAGGAGGGCAAATCTCACCAGGTTAGTTAAATTCTATGGTTTAATTCCTCCCAGCTTCTGAAAATTGGAGGTGTAAGAAGGGAATTTATCAGAGATGCCAGATCAGGAGGCAAACATGAGATTTCAGTCTTTTTCTCAATGCATGATCTCTGCATCAGACCGAGTGATGGAGGTGATGAAGGAGAGACCTTTGAGCTGTTTGACCATTGCAGGATCATCTCCCCGAAAACCACACTCCCCACAGTCCATCTCTGTTCCATCTTGCCTGCCACCCTGGCTCCCCTGTGGCCACCATGCAGTGCCAGCCCCACATCCCAGCCTTCTCTGGCCAATCCTCTGCCTCACACTGAGCCAACACTGACAGCTTTTATGCCTGCCTGGGGACATTGGAGCAGCCTGAGCAGCTTATGCAGGGATCTTCTGGTGTTTTTATCCTCTGGCCAGATATGTGGGAGATGTCTTGTTTGAGTCCTAAATATGTTTCATTTTAGCTATGATGATGGTGTACTAAAGTGCTGTAATCTTTGCTAGGTCTCTCTTTACACTGCTGTAATTGCCATAATAAGCTGTGTTAACTGACTCTTTTAAAAGTAACAGCAACATAAAAATATCTCAGCATGTTTTCCTTTAATGAGCTACAACTTGTGTGTAATCTTCCCTACACTTTCTTCAGTGTCCTTGTTTGTGATGGATGTGGCATTGCTTTCATCTCCCGATCCTAGTGTTGCTTCACCCCTGAGATAGCAATCTGGCCCTGATAACCCAATCTGGTAAATGCAGTGGTGGTGATGCTGAATGAGGCCAGTGTGGGACACAAGAGTTCCCTTTACTCAGTCACTCCATGGCAGCAAAACTTTTGGGGAACCTCACGGACCAAACCAACTTCCTTTGAGGGTATCATCACCAGCTGAGCCAGGGGAGGGGACTTTCATGCTCATGGCTGTGGGTGCCTGTCAGTGTAGGGGTCACACCACCTGGATGCTGTGGATGCTGCAGGGAGTGTGTTACCATTGCCTTCATCTCGTGTCCATTTAAGGACACTGGGAGAAAGTGACAGCAAAAGGAATTGATACCCAAATACTAAGGCAGAAGTTCGGTGCCAGGACTGGTAACTGATACAAGTGGCTTCAGATGGGCTGTGAAGCAGAAAGGGTTTTGATTATGTGGCAGAGGGATTTGAGGGACAGCTGCAAGAGCTTTCTCCATCATTGCTGCTGGCAGAAAGCACTAACGTGGTCAGGCAGTGCCTCTGCTCCAGCCATCCGTTCACAGCACTGCTGCCCAGCTCCATCAGCCCGGTCTCGAGGCGCCTCTGTGCCCCTCAGCCCTCACCCCAAATGCTGCTGCAGGAGAGCAGCACACAGGCATGGACCAGGGCCCAAAAAGCCTCAGTCGATTACACTGCCGTAACATCACATCAGTGAACTCACAGTGTGACTGCTCACGGCAGATGGACGAACACTTGTCGGTTTTCTGGTGCTGAGCGAGGGGCAGATTTATTTCCAGAGCTTGTGCCTCTCATTTCTCCCAGCTGAAGCTGCAAGGCAGAGTGTGCATCTGTGATACTTCTTTTTTCAGGTGCAGCTATGTTGCAGTGAGGTCTGTCACCGAAAGCAATGGGATTTTTGGCATGTTTGTACGGGGAATGCAGGAAGGAGAGTGAAAGGCATCTCCTCTTTCCATAGCACTGTAAGCTGCTTGAATTCATACAAGCATGAATTGAATTTCCAACTCTCAGCCATTCCCTGTGTGCACTGACAGCTGGTTGACCAGCTAAGGACTGCAGGGCCCCATAAAGCAGGGGGGGAAACACAGGAAATCTGTATAGGGGTGATATTAATGTGCACTCCAAAAATAAAGGAAATGTGAATTGCCACCTTGAATCTGACCAGGGGTCCGCTCAGCCCTGTCTCCAGTCCTGACTGTCTGCAACACTGGCTGTTTCAGGGCAGTGGAAGGAGACCCCTCAGGGGACAGCCACACTGGTCTCTTGGGCAAGGCTGATTTAAAACCTGAAAATAATGCATGGGCTGCAGAAGTAACTGCTCTTGCTACAAAAAACGCATTGTTTGCTTTCTGGCAACTTTTCTCCAGCAAGACATCAGTGTCACACAACTGCTTGCAGGCAGGATCTAACAGGGGCTGAAATATATTGGGAGGTGTGAGATTCACTGAAACCTGTGAAGTAGCAGCTGCAAGAACTTCACTTACTAACAACTCACCAAGTCTCTTTTAATTCTCAAAATACCCTTGCTATAGAAAATTTGAAAAATATGTGCAAATGTCCATGGAAGATACCAATATCACTGCCAAGGACTATCTCCTTTTTAAAAAGGCACTGTAAATGTTGCACTTTGCCAAGAGTTTTCTTAAGGGCTGGGTGATATCTATGGGAAACTGGTCCTGAACTCAACTGTTGACTTTTAGACACTTTGTCATTAAAGCTGTCTATTAGTACCTTCTAACCAAGCACCATTATTGGTAGAAAGAGCAGAGGAAAGTAAACACTAAAACATACCAGATTTCTGAAGAGTTTTCTCTGTTCACTGTTTATCATACCCAGCTAGAATAACAGAAAGAGGAGGTCAAATATTTTGAGATGCCACTTTTTTTTTTCCTCCCCTGAAAAAGACAAGCAAAACACAAGGGAAACAAAAAAAAAAATCAGCCACTCTGCTTATAGCAAGGAAATCTGTTTATGCGTGATTTAAAACCAGAGCAGAATTTCACTTCATTCTGTCTTGTGTTTTTGTGTTTCATATTTCATGCTTTGGTTAACACTTATTTAGTCTGTTCCTAGAGGCTGTGACAGGCTGTCCTGAAAGTTTTTAGACTTGCTGAGCATACACTCTCCACAGAGCATGTCAAAATGAGAGAAACAATGAATTCATTCATTTTCATTTTTAAAAAAATACTTTAAAGACCCAGCCTTGCCTCTTGACAGTCTAACATCAAAAAAAAAATTCATCAGTACATAAGCTATCAATAGCATGAAGAAAACAAAACAATTACATGTGGAATTTTCTTTCTCTACTTCAAAGAAATATAAGCAGAAGGTTTGGTTTTCCTTCTGAATTAAGGTGAAACAAAAAAAATTGAAGTGCATTAATTTAGAAAAAAAATTTCCCCTTTTCAGGCAATTGAAATTTTAGCCAGTTTCAGTGTCTTTACAAAGGCTTTTCCTTCTTCCTAGTCATATCTCAGCAGGGAAGGAAGATTTGCCCAATATGGAAGGGTCAGTCCTGTGCTTGTCAGCTTGTGCTTTGGCTTCAACATACACTGACCAGGTTCAGTTGTATCAGAAAGGTTTTAAGAACACAGTAGCGTCTTTGGGATTGCCAAGGAGATCTTTCAGGATGAGAAAGTGATGGGTAGAGGTGTAGAAAGTGATGGGTAGAGCGCTTGTTCAGGACTGCAAAATTCTGCCTGTATTCCCCCCTGTTTTCCCAAGCCAGGTATGCTGGCCCTTGTCACAAGAAAATGCCAGTCTCATGAGTGGTCAGTGTGACTCTGGAGCCTGCATGAGTGAGGGTGGTTTTAATGCACTGTTTCTTCCCAGCTGAGACCATCATCTCCTGCCTCAAGGGTTTCTACTAGGGTCTGACAGCTGGGGATCAGCTGGGATCACTTGGACCCTAAATGCATCTCTTGTGTTGGTGGCTGCCAGGAGGATGGCAAAGGGACATGCCAAGGGCTCCCCTGGGCTCTTGGCTCCCTCCTGCTAGGGGATATTTTGCTTCCCAAGCCTGGGAAGTGTCATCAGTGTTGAGTTCATTTCAGTTACCTTTATAAATCTGCCACTAAAACACACAACAGAGAAGTCCTTTAAAAATGGTGAGAGACTCTGCACCACTCAGTCCATCTCTAGGCTAACTGAAGGTGTGCACAGAGGCACACACACACTCACCTGCTATATCATCAGGCAGGCAGTGCAGTGCTACTTTTTCATGGCTATCTTGCCCCCCACCCCATCCCTGTGTTTGATGCCCTGAGAAAGGCAATTACCCAGTTCACTTTCCTCAAAGAACACCTACAGGCTCAGGAAACACTTCACCAGACGGGCAGTGTCTGATGTCTAATAACATCTTCAATCTTGCTTTATAGACGTAGCTGCAAATGAAATGGTTTTTTTCATGAAAAAAATCCCTGTCTTCTTTGAATTTCAAGTGCAGCTTCTGTATTTATTTGGCCACCCTCTGTGTTGTAAGTGATGTGTTTTTTGTGGTTAAAAAATAAAACAAGGAGCAGGGTGAAGGCTGGCATTTCTTATACCAGTGAGCGTTGCTGCTTGCTCCAGCTGACACTCATCCCTGGTCTCTCCTGCTTGCTTCTGCCATTGAGGAAATTCAATCTGCTGCCATGTCATTGTTACAATAATCTCCAGCTCCTGGACACCAGTCTGAGTATGACAGTCTCACAAAACCTATGTCACACTCACCTCAGGCAGGCTGTGTTTCGCTGGTACATCTTCATTCCCCACAGCTGTCGGGCTGATTTTCAGTCACCATTCCCCTCTGCAGCAGCTCAGGGCCAAGCAGCACAAGGGAGACGAGCTGGATCTGGAGCTCCTTCCAGCTTTGGCTTTTCCAGACCTAACTTTTTTTTTCCCCCTCCTTTTTTTTTTTTCCCCCTTCTTTTCTTTTCCTTTTTCTTCCAGAGCAAAAATCCTTGCTCGTGATGGTGGTTACAGCCTCCTTCTGTGCACTGACCTTGGCCATGTTTCAAACACAGCATCTTTTTCAGGTACGTCCCTACAGCTCCTTTTCCCCTCTTTGAAAAATTCCTGTGCCTCTTCTTTTCCAATTCACTCAGGGTTTTGAGAGCTTTCTGCTCTCAGTTTCAGCTTCTTCGCAGTTTTGCATCTTTCTATTTATTGATTTTGATTCTTCCAAGCAAGCTAGCATTCTACAGTCCATTTTATTTAACAAAATGGTTCTCATGCATTTTTCAGTACCATTTCCCATGCATGGCCTATCATTCCTGAATTATCCACAAGGCCTTGGTTTCTTCCCATCTCTCCTCAGCTTTTGTCATGAAGGTTTGTGCTATTAGTAGTTCAGAAAAGGGTCAATTGGGATAAATGAAATTTATTTTAAAATATAGGCTCATGCAGTGATTTTTTTTCTCCTTCTTTTATATGCTGGATGCACTCTTGGTTTATGAACCTTTCTAAATAGCAGTTATACCTTTTTAGAAGGGCAAAGAATAATTCAGGGTAATTCGGCTCAGCACTGTTGCTCTCTCTCCCAGCTGAGGTTGCATTCAGCAAGGGCTGCCAGGGAGGAGAGATGCTCATTAAAAGCCTTTCAGCTGTCAGTCAGCCAGCCAGAGGCAGCCTGCTCCACTTTAGGTCAAGAAGAAATGGCTCACAAAGGACTCTTCTTGTTGAGGTCTCGGGGATCACAGCTGGATCCTGCTGGATCTGGTGCGTGAGCATGTGGATGTTTCATCTCCTCGTCCTTGATGCAGTGCAGTTGGGGCTGTGCTGCCCCAGAGGCTGGCAGGGCTGAGGTGGGAAGCTCCTCAGGGATACCATTGCACTGGGCAGGCTTGAGGTGCTGCCAAAATGCAGGAGTGCAGCCCCCTTGCATTAATTTGGTGCTTTCCTCTCAGCTAAGATCAGGGCTGAGAAATGCAAAGACCTGTGAAAATAAGGAGCAAAAGACGAGAAAATTATTCCTGTGGATTTCAGAGGCAACTGCACTGGAGTGGTGAGCACTGTCAGCCTAACAGAGTGGGCACTTCATTTGAGATTTTAGACAAAACTGGAGCAGATTCTTTTGCCACATGAAGCCTTTATCTCTGCCTATCCACACTTGGATGTGTTTGGCCCTCCAGAAATTTATTTGTCAACCCATGGCCAGAGCCCTCAAGCAAGGGAAAATGGCTATGGACCACTAGGATTTTAAAAACAAACCACATGCATACATGTCATCCCTCATACATCTACACTAGCAAACAATAACCAAATTTTGCAAGTTTTTCTAATTATTATTGGGTTTTACATGAAAATAATCATAGAAAATAAATTTAAAATTCTATCCAAGATGGCAATTTCTGGTAAGGATTATGCATCTTTCTAGTTCAAGCCCACTTTAAGTGAGAAGTCCTGGCCTACAAATCCATCCTCTGCTCAAATTTGCATAAGCGTGTTCACTGATTTTATCTGATTATGTAAGCTGAAGGAAACATTGGTGGTACACAGCAGTGTGAATAGCAGCAAACTTGCATTAAAATCTGGTGTCTCATTAACATCTGTCTGGATGATGCCGATTTGTTTCTGGCTTTGGTTTATTGGTTGTTTTAATCAGCTTCCACATCCAGGGGCCAAGACAGGGATTGCATTAAGTGGACCAGTGTTGCTGGTGGTTTGAAAACGCCTTTCCTTTGCCCAGGATTCCCAGCTCTCTGCTGTTTGCTCTCTGCAGATGTTAGAGCGGTGGAGCCCGGCTTGCATGAACGCCCATGAAAAGCCCATTTGAAGTTTGCACGCTCGAATACTGCCATGTAGCAGAAGTGCTGGGCTGAGATGACAAAGCTCTACCAGAGCCTCGAGCTTAAACCTAATGAGGGACAAAAATTCTTCATCCGCCACTGCTGTGACCATTTCTCTTCAATCTATGTTCTGCAATTGCTACATTTAAAAGGGACACTGCTTAACGCAGTGGGGATTCAAGTTCATGGGGAAATTTTTCTAGAGCCCAGGCGAGTGAATGAGGTTGTGACTGTGCCTGAAGTAGCAGGTGCCATTATTTCAAGTGAATGTAATAAAAAGATTTCATTTCAGGTCTGCACAGAGAAAACAGAGACTGCAGTACCACCATTTTTCTAAGGCTGAAGCTTTGAGAAAAACCCCTCAGGTTTTATCCAGCAGAATAAAATTTTTATTATCAACCCAAAGCTGTTATCCTGATCACAAAATTTGCATTCTTGTGGAGAGAGAGAAAAAAACCACAAAGCTGTCTGATACTATTCGTGATGAACTCAACTCTCTTTTGAACAGGCAGGTTGAAATACTTGTAGCAGACCCTTCACAGTCTATCTGACCTGTTAGGAAAGAAGAAAGATAATAAATTGGACAAGTAAATTTGAATTACAAATAAATTAGAGGAAGCCACAATCAAGGTACTGACATTCACTAAGTGAAAAAAAGAAAGCTTTTGTGCAGGTAAATTATCTACTGAGAATTATTTACTCAGCTCTGCTGTGAAGAGCTCTCAGGATGGGGCAGACAGAAGCAGATACTTTGTTTGCTGGTTCAGGTTTCAGGTCCTGAGAATCAATCTTCGACCACTAAAGAAACCCTGCTGCCTCTTCAAGTGTAATTTATTCAATAAGATGCTTTTCTTTCTCTCTTTTTTTTTTTTTTTTTTTCAGGATGGATGCTGCAGAGATTCTTGATTTTTATTTGCCTTTGCCTGGAGATGTGAAATAAGCTTGCCATATTGACCATTTCATGCAAATTTCTCAATATATTAATATATTATTTTGGTTATGGAATTGTGACGGATTCTGCTGACTTTGAGACTGCTGTTAAAAATGGAGATAAACCTGCTGAAGCTAATTTAACTCTGTCTCTGTACAGCAGGTAATATTAAAACTAATGGTATATGAGAGGAGCTGTTTTGTTGCTTTTTTTGCTTTTTTTACTTTGAGTGCTTTATAACATTTCTGAAGAGCAGCGGTCCTTTGTCCCCACAAGAACTTTTATCTCATGAGGGTCTCATTTCCTACGCACAAGTAAAATGTTCTCCAAAGTCATGGGTCAGCTAAGGCAGCATCAGTCCTTCTGCAGCTTTCAAGCCAAGTCCTTCAAACCAGGAAAAGAGAATTGTGGTGTGGAGGGGTGAGGCTGAAGTAACACCACCACGAAGGTGCTCCCTAGGGCTCAGACACAGGGAGAGTGGTGTGTTTTATACCTTCTGCATCTTTATCTTCCAACTTTATGTACACTCCAGGACGCCACTGGGTTATTTTTAGGTCATTTCAGGGATATATATTTCTGCAAGAGCTATTTCTGGGAGCTCTGCCAAATTGGAAACTGTAGTAACCTGTATCTCCCCCGCAAAAATGCATACCCAGCAGCCTCAGCCACTTTCTTTCTCGCTACTCCTCACAGCCCTCAAGAAGCAGGCACATCACTCTGTAGGAAAAAAAGAAATGCAAAATAGACATCCCCACAATGCTGGGGGGTGCAGAGCTGCAGGCATGCAGGTTCCCAGGCAGGCTGCCCCCATGCAGACTCTGGGGAGGGCAGTACTTGGGTATGACCCCCGGGCTGCTCCGCTCTGTGCTCTGATGGGATGCACAAGGTGGATGGGAGTTTCACATCAGGCTGAGAGAGGCTCTTTGTCTGGTAAGCAGCCCCTGCAACGACTGCTGTAGCTCCAGATGTTGTGGCTTACAGGGTTTGGGAATTCCTCATGTTAGAAATGTTGGCCTGGGTTTGGAGTTCTGGAATTTCATCTGGGAGAATCTTTCCAGTCGTCAAAAATGCACCATGACCTGACCAGCACATCTGAGTTCCTCTGGGTTTGAATGCACTGGCAAGGGTTTGATGTGGATGGAAAACACAACATGCCAGAGGATCTCAGGCCCTGCCAGGGCAGGGCACAAGCATGGCCCAAAGCACAGAAGTGAATTGAGCCTCTTGAAGCTCATTTGAAGGTTTCCAGGGCTTGAACTGTTCTGTACTTGGTGCCATAGTGCACAGTGCTTTGAAATGTGGCCAAACTTAAAAAGCACAATTGCTTTTCTCTCATAATCACTGGAAATGGTCTAGAACTAGTAAAAAGTAGCTAAATCCCTTTTCATGTTGCCATCTTTTTCCAGTCTGGGTGTCAGGATTTTGCTGTATGCATCTTAATCTTGTCTACACATATTGCTGTCAGCATTATGGGGAGAATTTTTTCACTGTAACACTGACTTTTTTTTTTATCACAGGAGTACAGATCAGTTAAATTCTGCTGTACATAGCTGACCAATTTTCCACGAAGAAAGTCAGTAGAGAAAAATAATTTAAATGCTAAATTAACCTACCAACAAAAGCAATGTTTTAGCCCAGTGCCTTCTTGATGTCCAGAACTGATTTTGCTAAGAGCAAGCTTTATAAGGAATCTGTGTTAAAGTAGATCTATTATCTGATAGATAAGTAATGGGCTTCATCAGTCATTTTTATCCATGGGAAGAGGGCAAAGGATGGAAGAGGAAAGTGAATCTGTTGGAAGGCTGTCCATTGGAAGCATTACCCAGACAGTGAGATTGCATGTCTGTATGCAGACTTGAAAAGACACAGATCATCAGATACCAGTGCATGCCTTTGAAAATGGGTCATAAACATTAGAGGAAAGGATGCAAGGACAAAGAGAGCACCACAGCATTACACTACAGAGGTTATGTAAATGTATGTCTGTGTGTCTGTGTGTCTGTGTGCCTGTGTGTCTGTGCATGTGTGATAAACAAGCAGGATAAAGAACTCAAATCTGTCAAACAATGATACTGAGTTAAAGAATTGTTTATAGCAATATTGCTTGACACTTTTGAACTCCCTTCTTGAAACAGGGCTGGGAACTATAATAGCATACACTGTACAGTAGTGTAAAACACATGGGGAAGCTGAAGAGGCACGCAGCAATAGGGCTGTACCAGCTACTGTCTCTCCAAAGCAGTAGCTCAACTCATTTCCAAGTGCTGGAATTCAGCTCTCAGCTCCATCAGCTTGACAGGACTGACCTGGGACTTTCCATCAGTCAGTCCCATGGTGTGGTCTAGAAATCAGCAAAAGTCTGGGACTACAGGCAGTTTAGACGCTGTCACACTTTTCTTAGAAGGTGAGCTTGCTTAGAATAGAATGCATTTCAGCACATGAGCATCATATATATGAAGTGATGCCTTCCAAATGAAATGGCAGGATTTTCACCCTGGCTATCAGTATTGGGTGTTATGTACCACCACCAGCTTCAAGGTGAGAAATGGTCTGTAAAGGCAGCATGCCAAGGTTTTTGGCTGATGCTCCCTCCTCTGTTCATCTCACCCCCACTTGAAAAGGAGCTCAAATCAGTGGTTGGCTTAAATAATATTTCTTTGAGGGCGAGGGAGGGAAAGGTGAAGTAACTGGAATCTAAAGAGCTGGTGAATTGTGGCAGCAGAGGGCTTCTAAAAGCTCTTTGTGTCTTACATAGAGGGCTTTATTCCTTCTATGACTCAGGGGCATGAAATGGGAGTCTGATAAGAAAATAAGTGTTTGTTCAGACTGCAGGAAACCTGAAACTGAGATGGGCAAAAAGCATGTGCAAAGTCCTAATGCAATGTGACATATCAGAACTGCATCACGCTCCAAACACAGCAGAAATTAAGCTGTTGGACAGTTTGAATTAACTGAAAACAGGGAGCATTTCTGAGCCATTTCCTTAGTGCTGCCTATATTAGAATTGTTGCTGTTCCCCTCCAAAATATGTAAGCAGATGTCTGGCTGGAAGGTAAATAGTGTGCACTCAATGCTCATCTTCTCCACTGAGGTAAAAAGAAGCCCTGTGAAAGACCTCCCACATGCTCTGGGAATGCAGCCTCAGGCACCTGGGGTCTCAAATGGCTAAAATATTTTACATATTAGAGGGTGTATGGAGCCCACCAAACACACGTACACGCATATTCCAAAATCCTCTATGTACTTGTCTCTGAACAGACTTTGACATTTATCATAATCTGCCAAAACCAGTGTACACTTTAGGCTGGAAGCTGGAATTGAATATACTCTGACAAAGTCTGTTGTTGTACCAAACTGAGTGACCCCAGTGGACACTTAGGAAGGGAGAGCTCCCCTGAAGGAAGACTTGGATAAGGTGGAAGACTGGTCTAACTAGAAACTGATGGAGTACAACAAAGGCAAATGTAAGATCATACACCTAGGAAAACATCATGCAGGACTGCAGCACAGACTGGTATCTGCCCAGCTGGGAATTAGCTCTGTGGAAAAGGGACCTGGGGGTCCCTGATGAGCAACAAGCTCAGTATGAGTGAACTGTGTATTTCTACAGCAAAGAAAACCAACAGGATGCAGGGTTACATCAACAAGGGCATCAGCTGAGATAAAAATGTCATTATCCCACTGTACTCAGAGCTTATGTTATGGATTAACACCAGACAGAGCCAAGGGCCATGCAGTTGCTTGGTCGTTTCCCCACCAGTGGAGAATATAGTAAGCATAAAAGCTAGAAAGCTCATGGATTGAGATAAAAACAGCTTAATAGAGAAATTAAAGGCCATGCACACAAGCAAAGCAAAGCAAGGAACTAATTCACAGGTAGGTGTTCAGTCATTCCAAGACACTAGGGTCCCATCACGTCACAGTTACTTGGAAAAACAAATCGCAGCACTCCAAATGCCCCTCCCTTCCTGCTTCTTCTCCCGACTTTATGTACTGAACCTGATTTCACGTGGTCTGGAATATCCCTTTGGTCAGTTGGGATCAGCTGTCCTAGATGTGTTTCCTCCCAGTTTCCCATGCACCCCCCGCATCAGCATGGCAGTATGAACAGCAGAAAAGGCCTTGGCCATGTGTGAACCCTGCTCAACAATAACAAAAATATCTCTGTCTTATCAACTGTGTTTTCATCACAAATCAAAACCACAGCCACTGTGAAGAAATTTAACTCTACCACAGGCAAAACTAGCACAGCTTGCCAGGACACACCTGGAATACTCTATTCAATTTTAGTCCCCGCTATGTAAAGATGTGGACAGCCTGGAGGGGTCCAGAGAAGCTGCCTCACATGTGATCCTGGATTAATGCACACTTGAGGCATTGCAAGTGATATTTTCCTATCAGGTGGGCTTAAGCACCACTTATAAAGCTAACGTGAGAGTCATAGAGAGGTTACAGAGATACAGAAGAGCTTCAGACTATTATTATTATTATTTTTATTGCTTAGTGCACTTGTCCAAGTTTCAAGAGGAAAGGCTGATGAAATTTATAGCTATATTAATAATCTTCATCATATCCTCCTTTGCAGATCCCTCTTGCATGTTCCGTTAAAACCCATGAGATCATCTGCTGCCTGTTAATGGAAAGCAGTTTATTTTGAAGGAGGAAGAACTGACAGATTTTTGTTGCCATGAACTGTATAAAAACTCTAACAAACCAAATGCAGATGGATCAATACAGGCTGTTCCTTATTTATCACCCTCTGTCTTCCTCACTTTATTTTTATGGCTATTAAAGATGCTATCATTGATATTCCATTTTTGACTGTCTCTATATAATGTACACACTGGACAATGCTGCCATTGATATTCATGTAAAATGCTGGGGTATTGAATGACCTAGGAAACTGGTGCAGCCTGTCTTTCGTTTCCGCTGCATGAGATTTAGCCAGGGCTGGATCTCCACTGAGTAACATTTCTGCTACACTCCAGGAGGTGCAAGGGAAGTTTGATCTTTTCTCTGAGTATTTCTGCACTTTCAAGAGTGCTTGAGTTTTCTTTTAGGTAGGACTTTAGCTAGGGAGTTCTTGGGCTCTCTGCTTTATTGAAGTCATTCCCTTTAGACTTCTGATCACCAAGAAATGCAGCAGTGCTTTAGTGCAGCCCTTTGATTACATGATTTCAGTTAAAACTCACTACTGGTTACAGATGAGGAGGAGTCCCACTCCAAACCCTGACATTTTGTCACGAGTAAACAACTGATGGGAGCTGAGTGAATCTGAAATTTCGTGTGGCTTATCCTTGCCTGCACAGACTGACAGCATTGTGTCAGCTAATTTGACTGTCAACAAGAGAATTAAACCTGCTTATGGAAGCGTGGGTATTGGAGATTAAAGCATCTACACTGCAGTTCTGATTGCAATTGCTAGACAACAAAGTCACCCACAAGCTGGTTTTAAGTGAGTCACCCTAAGACTGGTAGCACTCTGGAAGGGGGAGACCAAACTCAGCAATGACTGAGTGGGTCACCCCACTACTCTGGGAGATTTACAGCTTGCTATGTACTTTCAGTTTAGGATCTGATATTGGACTGAAACTGGACATGTGGAAAGCTTGATTTTCCAGGTTAGTTGGCTCAACTCCTCATAAAAGAAAAGCAAAGAAGAACAATGCCCTTACATTCAGCTTTAACTGTGCTTCTGCAGCAAGATTCACCTCAGATGTCAGAATAAGAATGGGATGGAGGTCTGGCACTGGGAAACTAGTGCTGTGTAGTTGGGAAATCTGGTCTATTTACATAGCCTGTATTGATTGGACCAATCCTTGCAACTTTAGTAAGAAGAAAATTTATCCCTTTTCCCAGCTAAATCTGGGTTAAGCAGGTAGAAATTCAGGGCGAAAACCTTACAATAGAAGGAAACATTATTCTAGTGTCTCAATTTCAAAACAAATTTAGAAAAAAATGGCATTTAAATTGGAGCATCTACCTCTACCAACCCAGCACCTCTGGGTTTCTCACCTTTACATTTGAAAACAGTGAAGGCAGAGGTACTGCATTTACAATTATAGCAGATGACTTCATCCCTCTGAAATGACTTTAAAAGACTAGAACACATAGATTATTTATTAACTCTTAGTGAATGTATTTCTAGAATGGGAACAACATATTGCATCAATGTCTAGTTCCACAGTTTAACTATTTTCATTAAGAGGGAAATGTATACTGCTGTAAGTAATTCAGCCCACATAGCACTGTGTGAGGCTTATTCCTGACTGTTTCCTTTTTAGTACAAAGTCTTTGTTCCTTTAAACTCATGTTAACAACAGTGATCGTAACACTGGAATCCTCTGTGATAACTCATAAATAACAGTTCTAGCTGAAACAAAGCTGTTCAGCCAAGCTATCCAAAACCGGCAACCCAACAGTTTACTTGACCCATTTTGATCATGAGCATCTGATTCACAAGTGGTCAGAGAGATTTGTGATGGAGTTGCACTGGCAGCTTAACCCAATGTCTCCTGCTGCCTAGATAACAAAAAAACCATCTTGTCTAAGTTCATGACAGCAACTGCAGCATATCCAGAATTGTTTTCCTTCGTTCTTGGAATTTGTAGCAAATCTCTCCCCTACTAAAGCCTTCAGTTGGTTCCTGGATTGTAAAACAGTCTGCCTTAGAAGTGGTAAAAAACAGAAGAGACAAGCATAAACACGGTGTTCCAGACCTCCAAACCAGGTGCCAGTCCAGATGAAATATAAAGCTGTCCACAGCTAAGCAGACCGAGTTTTCCAAGGAGGGCTGAGACAGATCAAGTTCTGAGCTGCGAGTGGAATGCTGGCTCCTTCCAGCAAAGCTGGGGAACAAGAGAGAGGTAAACACAGCCCTGGATGCCTGCAGTAGCTGATCAGCCCTGGCACGCTGCCGAGCCACAGCCTGGCCTCTTCTATGGGAAAAAGCAGGGATCAGAGTCAGGAGACAGAGAGAATTCACTGTGATTCGCTTTGACAATGTGTTGTCCCAACAGAAAAAGAAAACAATGTAATTTAGATGCTGTCAGGACAAAATGTCACCTTTAAAGAAATGGAGATCTAATTACCAAGGTATCGTTTGGTATGGAACAATTCACAGACACAGTAAAGAATTAAACCCTTTCAAGGCCATGTAAACGTATTTTTCCTTTATCTCTAGTAATCATAATTTTCACCTGGGCTAAATGCACCAAGTCTAATGACTGAACATTTAAAAACACACTACATAATGCTTTTAGACTTGGTGTAAAGTGTTTTTTCATGCTAAGATGCTAAGGACTAGTTTTACCTCAGTGTTCTGATTCATTAAACAGCTGTACTTGTATGGTGCCATCCTTGAATGATAAGGCATATCTGCAAAATGCAGCAAGAATTTGCAGGATTACACCTATATGATTAGGATAATTTGAAAGGCACAAGAACCAGAAAGAACAACCATCAAGTCCATATGAGTTTATTACAACAGGACTCATTCTGTTAAATAACTGAGTTGCTATTTTAAGCTCTTTCACTTCACTTCTATAGTGGTGAACTCAAGAGTGAAGTAGTTACCAGTAAAAACCAAGGTGGTCTAAATAAGAACTGTCTGAAAGCCTCTTCAAATGGAGCATGACACTTAGATTCCAAAAATACATTCTTTGTTTTGTATTGAGAAGAAAGTACCATTTGGATATGTGCTTTCACAATTCACTGAAAAATTGTAAATGGAAGACCTTGTTCCAAAAATTTTCACCACCCTAAATTTTTTCCTTTTCTCTGGACAAATATATTTTACATATTTGGACAAGGGTTTGGACAGGCAAACAAACTTGTACATACTTACGAAACCAAGTGCTAAACAATTCTATGGCTAATCTACTGCTAGTTGCTACAAATAAAGGTAATTGTAACCTGAAAAATTACAGTTAATTACAGTTAAGAAAGGCAACTGTGGAATCTGGTTCTGCTTAGTTTAAATCCTCATCTTTCCTCTGGGCCAAATCCCAATATCCTTTTATGCAGTCTTTTGTTTCCTCAGACTTCCTTTATCTTCTAGCTTAAATTCAGTGCGTACACCATAACAGCTGCTGAGGTGTAGTTATGGGGCATACTGGGAAAGGAACTCTGAGCTAGCAGTAATTTGCATGTTTCATTAACTAGATAATCAGGATACTTGGGCAATTTTTTTTTCCCAAGGAAACATTCTTCACCTGGATATGTGCCATCTCTAAACCCAGAAACTTCTTGCAGAAATGTATGTCCCTCTTGAGTCCAGAAATGAAAACTTCTGCCTGAAAGCAGACAGCGAGGCATGTTCTCCTCCCACCAGGACTGTGGGCTGAACAGGCTTTTGCAGCTGCATCTTATGCCTTCAAGTGGAGGCTCTTGCCACCAGCCTCTTCCAAGGTGTTCTGCCCACTTCCCACTTCTCCTGCCCCTGTACACATGGAAATGGTTAATTTGTTGAGAGAGCTGCTCTGGCACAGTGACCATTACACAAGCATACAAATACAATGCTTGGCAGGTGGGTTCCAGTCTGAACTAGGTACTTCAGGGATGTGAACACAAATCTCTCATGGTCCAGATGTCAGCACTGGACCAGTGGCTACTGGGGCGTGCCCTGTTTTGGGACACTGTACAAACTCCTCCCTCCCCTTTCTAGCAACCAGGAGAGGGTCAGGCTCTCCTTCACAACCAGCCCCAGATGCAAATATTTCCCCTCCCAAATTCAGAGCTAAAGCCCAGGCTAAGGCATTCTTATTCCTGATAAGACAACAGCAGATTAAATAGGATGAACTGATCGGCTGTACTTCTTGTAAAGTTATCCCCAGAGATAAATGTACAATGTTGTTATGGAGGCTGTGGTGGTGTCTGCAGCGTAACTAAGGCTGACAGACTGCTTGCATGTGGGTGGCTGTCTTCTTTCCAGCTGTGACCAGCTGAATTATATCACCTGTCCCACTTGATATATTAGGATATGCTCAAACTCAAGATGCATGTTGCTGCAATAGGGAAATTAATGTCCACCACTGGAGGCAATTAATAATGATTAGGAGCAAACCAGCAGGGTTAAATCTGTGCATTTAACAAAGTGTTCATACGGCTTTTTATACTATACTTCAGCCACTAGGTTCTCTCAAATTTCTGCTCCTCTTGGCGGGGCTAGGACAACCTTATCTTAATTAATGTGTAAACTTAGTTGAAATGTCAAAGTCATGTCAATAAGACATGTTTATTCATGACTCAATTCAGCTTCAGACCCAGAAGAAGAAAGCATCAAACACACCCATGTGAAAGAGTCTGCAGGAAAAAATGTAAACGTTCATCTCTGTGTCCATTTTCATTCAGAACAGCAAAGCTCTAGGTATTTGTGTTTGAAGTCGCTGCATCTCTTTGATTTCTGGGCTCCTCAGCCAATGCACTAAAAAGTGGCAGCAAATTGACACATGGAAAATTTGCAATGCTCAGTTTAGAGCAACTCCTTAATTACCTCAGAAAATGGTGAGTGACGGGTCAATAATTTCCCTTTTGTGGCCAAAATGTGATTTCAGATATGGATATTGGGCATCTAATAGGAACAGGATGCTCTTGCATATTTTAAAACTCCAGATACAGGAAGCCTTGTGGTGTTCAGTGCTTTGTGGACCTCTGTAAGAAGCCACTCAGTATTGCCAACTCTAGGTACTCCAAAACTAATGTGGTTTCTTAACACATAAGAATTTCCTCTTGAGCAGTTTTAATAATAGTAAGAATCCTTAATATTCCTGCAATTTAGAGCATACACATAGAGTCATATATTTTATTCCATCTTCTGATTTTTGATTGCCTTTTTGAACATTTTCCCACCTACTTTTGAAACTGCAAGGACTTAAATCTTGGTAGGGGCAGGCAGAGAGGGAAGGGAGGAAGCTGCAAGCTAAAGAAAATTGCAAAACTTTAAGAAAAACATGATGATTGCAATAAAGTAGGGAGAATCTTCAAAGAGGTGCATGATTACAGGTAAAGTACAGTAATTTCACGACTATAAGGTGCACTCTTTTTACTAAAATTTTCCCCCGAAGCCGGAAGTGCGCCTTATAGTCCGGTGAGCCTTATCTGATGTGCAAAGTTCGGAAATTTGTGAACCCGGAAGTGCGATATGCGAGCTGAGCCGGGAACCGTGGGAGCTGCAGCCGCCGGGCCGGGGAAACTGGGAACCGGAGCGGTCGCTGGCCAGGGAGAAGCGGGGGGAAGCGGCGTGGCCGTGGGGAAGCACCAAGAAGCGCCACAGGAAAGGGCCGAAAAGCGGCGAAAAAGCGCAGCAGGAAAGCACCAAGAAGCGGCAAAAAAGCGTCACAGAAAAGTAGCGAAAAAGCGCCCTGGGAAAGCACTGAGAAGTGGTGGTGCCGCCGCCGGCCGAGGGGAAGTCGGGATGCAGCGCGGCCGCGCGGTGGGAGCTGGGAGCCATGAGCCGTACCAGCCAGCACCGGGGGCGGGCGGGAGTGCCGGGGTCCGTTGCACGGGAAGCGCGCCTGGGGCTCCGTTTAAAGGCTACACCAATCTTTGAAAAATGTTTGCAAATTGAGCACCTGCTAGTAATTCGTTACTTTGTTGGGCGCCGCGCGGCTCCTTGCTGCAAAAAAATAGAGCACCTTATAGTTCGGTGCGCCTTATATGATCAACAAAGTTGCGAATTTTGCCGACTCCCAGGGGGTGTGCCTTATAGTCCGGTGCACCTTGTGGTCATGAAATTACTGTACTTCATTAACTTCAAAATCTACCTCAAGTCAACTCTTCTTCTTTGTAGTATCAGGCAAGTGTTTTCATCAACACTGAGGGGCAAAGATCATTGATGTCACCAAACCAGTGAACCACCCATGGCAGTAAGGGTGGGAATGGGGAACCACATTGTAAAAAATATTCAGAACCATTCACATTTTTCATGTTACCTGTATCTTTCCAAGTTTCTTATGTGACAGATAAAAAGGACTCTGGGATTACTCCTTTTTCATTCCTGTGGACTATGGTTAAGTGATTTGTAGTCTCCCAAATAGTTTGCCTTCAGCCATATACTCTGTAACTTCAGGCTCAATAAATATTATGCAGAAACACCCCTCAAAATAAAAACTTTTTAAGTTCAGAACTGATATGCTTCACAAGTGCTGCAAATTCATCAGGTATACACTATCCAAATTAGGTTCTGAATGTGAATTAAAATACAGGAAGTCTTTTGCTACTAGTAGATAATGAGTGGTACGTTTGCTCATCTGGAAGTATAAGAAAATTTTTTTACTGAAGTTAAAAGTGATGCACTGTACTATCAGCCACAGCCCAGTTTTTAGGAAAGCCCCTTTGAAACTGAAATATCAGGGTCTGGGGGATGTTTTGTGCACTTTGTTTTCATAGTAGTTCAGCACAGTGTCATTTAACTTGCATTCAGTCCTGAATACAGAATTGTCAGACTTTTTTCACTTGCCAGAAAAAATCTACTTTGGTTTTTATTATGATGAGCAAAAGAAGCTGTACAAAATACATTTCACTGAAAATAATAAAATAGTCAGGAAGGAGAGAGAACCTGTCAGATTACTTGAAACGTATCAATTTCTGGAATAGTAATGCAGAGACTGAAGTAAAAATAGAAGAGGAGACCAATAGGCCAGGCTGAATGAGCTAGGCAGAGACAGCAGAAGTGCTCAGCAGACACGACACTGCTCTCATCAACTTGGCCCAGAAGGAGTATTTGCTATTAGATGTAGACTGCTGCATAAAACATGGTGGTAATGATTACTCTGAACTGGCTCCTTCTTGTGAAGAGCGAATGGCACTGACAAGAAAAATGGGGCTATAAATATTATTTCAAGACCAGGAAGAGAGACCTTGAAGGGATGAGATACTGACCAAAGATATTTCCTCTCCTGTGGCAGGGAGGACTGTCATGAAGGTTTCCACATTCAAATTGTTGTTGACTGCATGGAGAAGTGATGATCTTTAATGACTGCAGTGATATTTATTGAAAGAGAAATTTACTACCAGTTCTGAAGAAAGTAACTGATGACAGATAGATGCAGGGGGGAAAAAATGTAATTCTAGGAAAGAAAGACACCTTTCAACTGCATGAAAGGAATTCTTGAATTGCTTCAAGTATTCTACCTAATTATCTGTAAATCTAGGTTCCCTTGCTGGCATACAGGGCAAACCGAACAAGAAATGTGTAAATCTTAACATGGTTCCATGATAATAAAGATAATAAAAATAAAAATTAATTTAAAACTTCTGAAGGTAAATTGATCTCCAGGTAGACCTGTTTTTTGCGACAGCTATCACCATAAATCCCTGGGTTATCTGCTTTGTCGCAAGGATTGTATTCTTCATTTGCTGAATTAGACTTTAGCATACAAATGAGAGCACAGACAGGTAGTTTTCTATCTGAAAGTTAATTTTCTCTGCTATTATTATTTTGACTTAGTTGGCTTTCAGCAATTATTTATGCAGACCTATCTCTCTACCCTAATCAGTTTCAACACATTTTTCTGCAGTACTCAACCTTGGGTGGCAAGAGAAAAGTTATTATTTTAGATGTTACTTTATTGGACAGCAATAACAAGCATATAGGGAATAATTGCTTAATCTTGTTGTCGGTTTTAAGATATGAACTGTAGAAGGTTGGACTGGACCAAAGAAAGCAGCTGACATCTGTTCACAGGTCCTCAGGCTACTTTTGCTTGATCTTTCTTTATCACAGGGCCTTGATCTAAGAACAAGGAGTGCTGTGTGCAGCTGGAGGATAGAAACACTGTGATGTTTTTTACTTTGTTCATTGATCTGAGCACTGCTGTACACAGATCTGAAGGGTTCCGGTGTGTTTCACAAATCCTGCTGAAATCAACTCCCATTTATTCTCTTATTTGGCTATTTGTTGTTACCCTTTTTTCCCCCATGGGCCTGGATGTGACACACAGGTTTACACTAGCATTTTTCAAACACTATGTCTCTGTAAGAGATGGTCAGCTAGTAACCTGCTTATAGATTATTTTTTTCTTCTTAAAAATAAAGTTACGCCAGATGTTTATTTATAAAGCTGGTAGAACAGACTGAGAGTAATTCCAGTTTCTGCAAGTGGAAATTGGAATGCATCATTACTGGGCACTAAATGTTCGGATGCTTTTCTGAGGTCCTTAAATCTATTTCATTTCCATGTTGACAGAGATATTAGACAGCTGTTGGAAAATCTGTCCCTTCTTTCAATGCTACAACAAGAAAGCTTTCTGTTCAACTGCCAGGGTTCAATAAAGCTCTTTAATGTACTAATCAGTGTTGAGTGAAGTGTAGGAGAGTATAAGAAAGAATTCTTCAATTTTTGTGTGAAATTTCATCAGCTTTTCCAGCCTACCAGTGTCACTCCTGGCTGTGTTCATGATGGCCTGGAGGGTTGAAGCACATTTTCTGCTTGGTTTCCCAAGGGCTGGGATGCAGTGGGTCTGTTGGTGGCAGAGGTAGCAAGGTCAGCAAGAAGTTTTGCTTTCTGCAGGCTTTCCAGGATGGAGAGGGAAAGTCTCCCCACTCTGCCCTGGGGGGAGAAAAGTGCTATCCAACCTTTTTCCTTCCAGACACACTTTGGGGACTGAGCAACTACAGTGCAGGCTTTTTTCGGAGAGTGATTTCCATGGTGTGAACAGCATCCTAGAAGAAATTGCCTTGTGGCCATCTCTCTCACTTGCAATCGAGCAACATCACTATGGAAACCACTTGCATGGAAGAATAACATTAGGGAAAGCAGTCTGTGTTGTTAGCTGTCTTTAATGCAATATGTATCTTAGTCTTTTCTCCCAAAAGTGGAATTAGTGTCTGGCTCTGTTCTTTATGGGAGCTCTTCCATCCCAGCTGTTTTGCCTCCCCACTTCCCCAGGCCATTCTTTCCTGACACCTGATTTTTCTTTCTCCTTGGTGTGCTCTCTGAGAGCATTGCTCCCTGGGCATTTTACACCACCAGCTTTGCTCTCCCTATCTGCTCCTACTCCTCTCCAGCCTGCAAGCTGTGCTGACAAGATCCAGGCACAGGTCTGATGGCTTTGACCTTAAAAAAAAAAAACAGCCCTCCTCTCCTTTTCTTCTTCTTATGGAAGAGGAGGATGAGCAAGTGTGGCATCTCAGTGATGTCCTCTATTTTCTTCCAAGCTGCTTCATTGCAATTTGAAGGGTGTCTGAAGAAAACAGCATCCAGGTGACTTCCAGAGTAGCTTCAGGGAAGGATCCAGCTTCATCTGAGTTTTGAGGCCAGCTTTTTGCAAGGAGCTGTGGCCAGGGGGCACATGCAGTTCCTGCCTGCCAGGGCATGGAGCTGTTGTAGGGAAGTGCTATTGCAGGTATGCACCTGTCTGTCACAGGACATTGCTGAGATAGTTTCCTATGAGACACAGTTCTCGTGTAACATTCAGCAGGCAAGTATCTTAGAGGAGGACATTTTCTCCCCCTTCAATCACCAGTTGATGCTTAAGTTTTTAAGTTTTTGCTTTTTCACATTCCTCATATCAAAGGTTTTTTGAAAGCAGAGTTTTTTACACTGCTCAGTGGCCTTCTTTAGATATAATAGTGTGCTGTATGTGCTTTTAAGTACTTTAACAATGCATCCCCCTTGCTCTCCTGGAAAACAAGCAATTATTCAGAAATACATGCCTGAAAAAATATGTCAGTGGTGGTGACTACTGAGAAGTAGAGGACTGACTGACTGACTGACTGACTGACTCCCAACCTTCAGGCCTCAGCAATCCATGACATAGATCCATAGATTCTGTAAAGCTCTGTGTCCCTGGTTGGTTATTTGTAAAGTATATATCTTTTTCTTAAGAAATTAGTAAGAGGGTGTACAACTCCAGACTCCATGTATGTTGGGCTGTAGATGAGTGTGAATTATTATTGCAACTACTAAATGTTAAATGCTGTCCCTTTTTTTGTGATTTCTTAAGTTCAAAAAGAATGTATAAAGGTATTTTATAATTTTCCAGTAGGGTGTTTGGCCCTCAAAATAGTAATCTAAACCAGCATGCAAGAAGAATTAAATATTTTCTGCTGCTATAGGCAGTAAGCGCATGAGCATTATGGCATGTGTGTAAATACTTTGCAATTGTTTGCTATTAAAGTTTTAAAATCGATTTTTCCAATAGCTTTAAATACTTGAGTAAAACCTTATAATAGGCTGGGCAATGATTTTAGCTTTTATAACATAATGGGAATTCAGACACATGGTTATGCTAAAATCTTTCCCACTTGCACACCTCTTACACAGATTACAAAGGGAATGTGTTATAGACAATAAAGTCTAGGGGGGGAGACTTGTCATCCCTTTTCTCTAATGCCATTAAGCACAGAGACAGTGACGCTGGCCATTGCTTTGTAAAGGAAAAACAACAAGTTTACAGTTCCTCATTTCCCATGGCAAACAGATTGCTTATTTTAATTTTGAAAATAAAACGATGGAGGCGATGTGGGTCTGTAAATAAGAGTGTGCATCTCAATTTTCTGCAAATGCTTAAGTGGTTTACATCTGTTTCCTCCCAGTTGTATTTCTCAAACATGAATTTCCATTTTAAAAAGAGTCATAAAATCACTACTGTTTCTCTGTGGATCTATTAGCAATAAAATAGCCTACAGAGGTTTGCACAGCCATGGAAAATGTACAGTGATAATAGGCTGTCCTGCTGTTACATGGCTTATGCAAACTTTACATTTATCACTGCAGAACCATCTATCCGCAGGGTTGGAGTACAGCAAACAACTGAATAAAAAAGACCAAAAGAAGGAAGATGATACAGGAAGCTCTATATACACATCATTAATCAGACATGATGAATTCCCAAACTTGAATATATGTTTTCTCAGAGTCAGCCAAGAGAAAAAAAATGCTGATCACAACATGAAATGTAAAACTTTACATAAAATTAATCTCCTGCAAACTCATACCGCACTAAAGGACGGAGAAACAAAGAGAAAGAGAGAGGGGGAACACTCATTATCATATCTGTCTGTTAACTTTCATTTGTGGCACTCCTGCTATCCAAAGACTAGCATCTCATGGGAAAGAAAAAAAAAAAAAAAGTCTTGCAGGCTGATAGAGCCACTCCACAATTAGCACAAGTCAAAGCATCAGGAGTGTGAAAATGCAGGAGCTGCAGCCAGGCCCAGAAGGAACTCTAAGCCACCCACCAAGATCAGAACACCACTTTCCATTAGCCAGCCATGAGGCCAGTGCTGTCTCAGTTTGACATCTGCAGCAAAATAGGGATTTACAGACATCTTAACTTCAGCAGAAGGTGGCCCTTGGTCACCTAAGTTAAAAAAAAAAAAAATCTAGAACTGGCAACAACAGAATTACAGGTGGAGTTTTTCAGAGATTTGGCACCAGAGAATAGAAGCTTCACACTCTTCAATTCCTGCATGGCCCTGGCTGGGCTGCAGCTGGAAGCCCTTGGTAATCCCTGGCATCCTGACCACAGTGTCCATTTGCTAGCTGTGTCTCCAGTGGTCACCAAGGAGGAAACACTGTTTTCCAGTTTGTGACTGGTTAGCATCTTCCACGGGAAGAGAGGGCTGCAGCTCCTGCAGAAGAAGAACACACAGATTAATCTCTCACCAGAAAGCTTCACTGGGCTGTTTCTTGTTTGCTTCAGTCTAAAATAAATATTTATCAGGATGAAAGCACCTGGCTGTTCTTTATAGATGGCAGAAAGCAACAGTAATATTATTGGATGCTTATTAGCTAAAGGGTAATTGCAATAAGAGAAGGAAAAGGGGAAGAGGGGACAAATAAAAGGGGAAGAAATGTGGTTTCTAGAGGAGTCAGGAAGACTGCTGAGAAATAAAGCCACTCCCCACTTGGATGGATTCTTGCCATTACATGAGCTGCTATCTTCACAGCATGAAAGTCAGAAAAGCACCCAGTCCAGGCACACAACATTAATCTGGTTGCCTAAACAGAGTAAAAAGGTGAATGAAGAGAAATGGTTCTTCAAGAGAAACACAAGATATATACGAGCTCAGAAAGAGCAATGGCTTTTTTTACATTACTTTGGAGTCAAAAACAAATTGACAAAAGTTCCTTTTTGAAGGTCTATGTGCTAGCTTCTGTATAAATGCTTCATCTTTTTCTTTCATCATGGGAAGAATGACAGCAGCTTTTATTGCCTGTAAACAGCACGTTGGAAAACATGGAGCAGATCTATTGCTGTGGAGTCATAGCTTCATGGAAGTACCTCTGTGGACAAATTTGGTACTATGAGACCTTTACAGTGCTTTGGTGGTTTTAGGTGAAGGTAAGCATGGTTGGAAACTTCAGCTTTGTGAGCAGGAGCTTGGCTGTTGACTCTTTTAGGAGAGATGGGTAAGTGTCAGTGATAATAAAATACTTCCATATATCAAGACCAGCAAAATATCCTTAACCAAAGAATTCCATCACACAGGAAAAAGCTACTTTTCTCTGCCCTGTCAGATAATACACTGGCATTTTTTGTGTGGCTTTAAATGTCTTGAAGGTTTGTTTCTTGAGCTAGCTCTTCTGTTGGGGTCAATGCATAATGTGGTCACTTGGTTATCTCTAGGTATAATTATTGCCCTTGGATTTTTAGAGGCAGAGTTACTGAGTGCTACAGTGCTATGGCAGTCTTGATGGTCTGCAGTGCTCCATGATGACCTTCCTGGAAGGATATTTTTATTCTGGTGAAGAAGCTTTGACACCTGAAATTATTATACGAGAATCCTCTCTAAGACTGGTAACCAAAAATGGCTGACCTAAACAGCAAAGCAGTGACTGATACACTGAGTCAAGAAAACAGTGGTTGCTCATCAGAGCATCAACAAGTACAGGACAGTGTTGTTACTTAGTACCTGGCAGTTTTCCATCTTGAACAAAGAGTAATGAGCACGAGTTTAGCTTCACAGGGAGCACAGGATTGCTTTTCAGGTGAAAAAACAGTGTTATGGTCTTGGGCAACATGGGCTGATTCAAGATTCCATACTTGACTGTCATTAATGCTCACATACTTTGTTAACATCACTGTTACAGTTAAATTCCAATTCAGTTTTCAGTAATAACACCATTTCTATCTAACAACCCTCCACAGTTCCAGCTGGGTGAAAGACTGCACTCATCACATTTCGAGTTTTTCTTGTGGAAAGAGGTGGAAGACCTCTACAGCTCAGTCCAGAGGTGGCTGCAACTCATCTGTGTGCAAAACTATTCACAGTCTGCCAGGGCTTGCAGATTCCTCAGTGGGGAAGAGGATGTGCCAGGAGGCACATCCCAAGAGTCCATGGATGCCAGGCAAGAGGCAGAAAGAAAGGGGGAGATCAGCTGTAGGAAACTCCAGTTCATGACAATTGGCTAGATTTTCTTTATAACTAGTTTTAAAAATATTATCTCACACCCCAAAGGGAACAGAAAAAGGGCCAAGATAAAAGATAGATGTCTAGGGTCTATTAAGCAGCATGAACTTCGGGAAATAGAGGAAGTGTGTGCACTGTCTGCAGCTGAGATTGAGAGCTGCAGATTTCTCCATGTGAAAAAACCTCATCCAAAGAATGCCCTGATTGTTTTGACTTGGCTGGAGCTGTGCTGCTGATTTTAGTCATCACAAAACCCATGTCATCCCTGACAGAGTCAGTTCTCCTCCTGAGCCCAGGTGACCCAGGTAAAGACCTGTCTGAGCTCTTAGGGTGGGCCTGGCTGCAGAATGGCCCATGGACAGTCACCCTCCACCACAGTGTTGAGGAGCAGCTGGTGGGTGCACATGGCACATGGAGGATCACCACTCAGAGACATGAGAGATTCAACAGTGACCAGGCCCTGAAATAATTTCTAAATAGCATCTTTGTTTTCCTTTTTTTCAGCTGTTCCCTCCTTCAGGCTCAAGAAGGCAAGACTGGCAGCCTGATTTGTTGCTCAAATCTGCTTTTTAAGGCCATCTCACAGCAAACCTTTGGAAGGCCTGCAGAAGAGAGGAAAATCCTGCATAAGCACCTTCTTTAGAGTAATTTAAAACAATGAAAATATGTTACTGCTACTCAACCTAGTTAAAATCCCAAAACTCAATGAGCTCCTGCAGCTCCTACTGACAGCAGCTCCATAACATCATCACTGATATGAACCTTAGGACAACACTCTCTGTTGATGGCACCCCATAAATAATATTCCTCCTCATTACTGAAACCTGAAAAAACTCCAAGGAGAGAAATGTCATGTGCCTGAATATAACAATATCTGAAAGCTAATGCTCCTATTTTTTTTCCTCATACTGAACAGTATATTGAAAAGACTCAGTATGTGCTGTAAGTGAGGATACCTATAATTCCTTTTCTCCAGGTATCTTCCCAGTTTCTAGACTTATTGAATGCCATAGAGGGAAGCAACAAGTTTAAAAAACAATTAGTAGGACATGTGGTGCTCATTCTTGGCTGAAACTGCACATTCTCATCTGCCTGAAAATACTCAGCAGTCGTTCATGAAAAATGTTTTTGAACTAATGAGCTATATTTGCATTCCCCTTAGAAAGGATTCAGAATTTTTCATCTACACTGCACCATGAAAAATGGATGTGTTTTTCACAGAGGTAATTTGAACATAAACCACCGCATCAATGGGAAGACAACCTTTGCAAAAACTTTTTAACTTAGCACATTCCATTTGTTTTCACTGGGGAAGGTCAAACTTATGTGAGAGATGTAAATTTCATGCACAAACCTAGGTGCTGATGAGATTTGTTTTTGTAGATAATCTGCAGCAGAGAAATTTTTCATAATGTCACTGCAAAATAAATTAAAATGTTCATCTTCATATGGCTGGTTCCATTGCATTAAAATAAATGTTGCAAGCTCATTTAATTAGTATAGTTAGGAATGTCTCTTCCCTGCTTCACTGACTCTCCAAATCACAAGTTAATTTGTCAAAATCAGACCATTGTTTTTCCTTCATTCTTCATTACTGAAAAGACAGCCCCATTTAAATAAATGTTTATGCTACAGAGAGCAGAGCAGTGAACAACCCCAAATATTTTTCTAAGCACATGTTGGAAAAGTTTGGACTGCAAAGAGCCGGAGCGTGCGTGTGCGTGTGCGTGTGCGTGCATGTGTGTGTGTTGTTATTGGATATTTGACTGGCTGGAAAGGTACAAAATTGAGCAGTCTGCTGTAACTGATGATGTAGTGCACACCATCTCTCATGCCAGCGGCTACATGCACTTGGAAGCAGTTTTCTTCTGTGTTTTCAAAGACAAATGATGACAAAAGATACAATCTCTATAAATTACCCTAATCAAATCATTCTCTTCAAGAACTCTTGGTTAATCAATTAGTCAGTGCTTGCAGTTCTTATGAATATCACTTCAGAGCCTCCCATAGTGTTGTTCTCCTCCAACAGCAAATATTTAGAGCATTTTATTAAAGAAAAACAATAAAAACAGAGTTCAACAAATGAAAACAACAGCTTATATAGCAAAGAGGCAGAGAACTTCTGCAACCATATGGAGCTCATTAACACAAAGTGAACTTTACAGGTATGACTGAGGCAGCAGTTACTTTGTTTGATTGGCTTAGTTATTGTTTATCCCAAGGTCTTTTTTGGAGGTCACCTGCCACAAATGAATGGAAAAGGCCAGCAGACCATCATCTGAGCCCCATACTAATGCTTTTTTTACACTGCATGCCTCAGGCACTGGTTCTGTGGCATATACTGCAGTGCTAGTCTTTAGCCTTCCCCAAGAAACTTTCAACTTCCACACAAAAGCTTTTACATCTCAGCACTATATTGCTTCTAACTGAGGGGATGAAAAACAGAAGAAGACTGTTGTGCTTTTCCTTATCAGGAGGTTTTTGGCTTTATCTGGCACTGGGTTCAGGTTTTTTCTGCTTTGGGGTAGGGATTCTTGCTGTTGATCTGTCTTCTTTGATTTCTTTGTCCAAGTTGTCTGGAAAAGGGCAAATCCTGATTCTCCCCACTAGGTTCCTTAGCTTGGCAGCCTTTTAAAATGTCATTCAAAATCTGTATCTAATGTGAGCTTTATGACACTGTGAGGGAGAATAAACCCTATTTTCATTTTCAAGAGCTTTGAGATGAGCCTTGTTTCATTAATAAATCATGTCATTAACAGGGAAATTTAATTGCAGTGATACTTCATGAATTCACAGTAAAAGCATGCTATATATTAGTGGTTGGCATATTGACTTCCAGACCTAGAAACTCATGTGAACTGTGAAAAATTGACATGTACAACTGTTAGGAAAACCCTTCCAAGATCACCAAAGCAGCTGAAGAGAGAGTGATACAGTGAGACCACTTGTTCAAAGCAAGACCTGGGCTACATCCTTTAAGGAATGCCAGTGATGCCATTTTCTTACATGACCTCTACTTCACCTCCCTATTCCCATTTGTAGCAGGCATAAGCATCCCAGAATAGGAAGTGCAGCTGTCATTAGGAGCTTTGGCTGGCCCAGGTTTCTTCAGGCCACAGGTCATGTCCCAAGGCTGGATTAGCTGTATAGCAGGACAGCTTTGCCCTGTGCCTGAGAGGAGGGAAGAGGGTTCTGTCATGCCCCAGGGCTGCGGCATCTCTCATCTTATAATGGCCTTCTCTCTTTTGAAGCAGACTGGAGATCTCACTAGGAGCAGAATGGTCTCTACAGCTGGTCTGTCACTACTGAAGTGCTGTCCTGCTGGTTGCATCCCTTTCCCACTAGCTCCACAGAAATCCCCATGTGAATACCAACAATCCAAATGTCCCCTAAAATCTCATATGCACTCCCAGCAAGGGACTGTGAAGCAGAAATAAAGAAATTGAAAGAGCTTTAGGGTGGGTTGGTGTCCATGAAATCCCTTGAGTCCTGAGGTCAGACAGAAGGAAAGATAAAAAGCTATTTTAGCGATTTGCCCCACTCTTTGCGCACCTGCACACCCATGGCATCAGGATTAGGGGCCTTACATTTTCCCCTGCCACATGGAGAGCAGACATACCCACTGGGGAGGATGAATCATTGACAGGAGGTACAGATGTGCCTTAGGATCCTCCCACTCTACCATTAGTTGCCCAGTAAGTTGATGAGGTGTGTCCAGGTGGAGAAGACAAAAGCCTCCATGCCCTACTTGGACCAGCTGAAGGCCATTTTCACTACTTCAGCTCTGTGGAGGAGAAGGCTACAGGATGATCTGAAATTCCTTCCTTTTTCTCATATACATAACTCCTGTACTAGTTCAGCAGCAGCATGAGTTTAGGAGAATTAACTGTGAAAGAAAACACCGGTGGGTTTATTATTCTTTGACTGATTATTTTGTCATAGGAAATGTTTTGAAAAGTACTAATATGAATTCATGGGAACTGGTTCTCTTCAGCAAGTCAACTACTGTAGACTGATGAAATCAGTAGGTTTCATTTAGTATAAAAAGTTTCAGTCAAAGAAGACATACAAACCTATACATTCAAATAGCTCCTATACAGCTTGAGCACTGCTAACTCATGCTATTTCAGGCATTTTAAGACTCTGATTTTGGAATCAAGAGATTGCACAGGAATCATCTTAAATCATTCCAAACCCACCCCCACCAAATATCCAAAATAAAACACTCCAGAAATGACTGGAGAAGAAAATATGAACTGAGTTCATCGTAAAAATAGAGAAACCAAAAGGGAAAGTTAAACACTTCATTTCTAGCAGTCATTTTTAGTAGTTATGCTGCTTTGTCTTGCTGCAACAAGAATCATGCCTAAAAAAATGGGGGAGGCAAATTCCACCCACAGACCAGGTCTGTGAGGCTGGACCTGAGTCCATTTAGGGTAATAAAATACAATTTGTCTGTAATAAGACTTTTCACAGGGGAAGAAACATTCACATGCTCGTATCCAAGATCTCTTGTGTTTTTCCACCCACACTGAAGTTACAGATGGCATTTGATCAACTGAAAGAAAATAGGAAGCATCTTCAATCAGGCAAACTAATCTGCTCCCCCTTTTTCTCTTGGAAAGGAGCAAGCCAGAGAGCTTGGTTATTCAATGAATAGATCACATCAGAAACTCCAAAAAGACCTTTCTGAAGACAAAAAAGTTCCTTGAGTCTTCTTTGTTGTCAGTGCCTTCAGGACTAAGCTATGCAAACAGATGCTGTATCACCATCCAGAGACAGTGAAAGAGATGCAGTGGTCTCCTAAACAGACTTGTGCAATAAAAAATGACAGGAGGGAACACAAAGTATAACCCTGTGCTGCAGAAACTCATCTTTTCTTTTAAGAGTCTATATATGGTGATAACTTTCTTCTTGGTGCTATAGCAGTTCTCAAAACAATCCAATAACGATTTATCATGTTCATAAATGTTGCAGATCAGAGAAGAGCAGGAAGGGTGTTTTTCCAGGGTTTTTAAGGGTTTTGCTGAGGCATCAGCTATACTTCTCCTTTACATAAAAGTGTCTGTATCCCAAGGACTGACAGTAGCAGTTCTAATCAGTGAATTTCTCTCTCCCTCTCTCTCTCTCTCTCTCTCTCTCTCTCTCTCTCTCTCTCTCTCTCTCCCCTTTTCAAGCTGCATCTGGAGATCATGGTCTTTGAATATTTTCAAAGTGGAGAAATATACACCAGAATGGTGTGTTGTTCACAGGCATTCATGAAATATTCATCAAGAGAACATTTGCAGAGAGATTTGTGCAGGCAGGACTGTGAAGAGGTGTGATAAGCCCACAGGTTAGGTTACACCAATATTTATACTATGCACTTAGTACTTATATCAGCCTCTACAAAGACACTGCAAACTTCTCTGAGTCTGACTCTGCTACTGTTCATCATGCCAAATGTTGCTGCTGCTACTATATTCCTTTATACCTGCTACTTGGGAGCCATCTCCTTTTGTTTGTGGAAAGCAGTGCTTCATACCAAACACTGCCTCAAGAAGCCAAGGCTATACAAAAGGATCTTAGTAAGCTGCTTCACTAAGAAAACCTGAGTTAAGCTTCTAGTAATGAATACATTTATTAGGTAGACAGTAAAAAGTACTGGAGAGTTAAAAATAAATTCTGCGTTATTTAAACTTAATTTATGAGCAGGAAAATAAGCCCTCTCTTCTACTATTAATGTTTTTTATCTGGGCCATCAAATGTCACACCCTACTGATTTTGGATGTAAGGTCACTGGAAACAACATATCAGTGGTGTCAGCAATACAAATCAACTGAAATTCCCCTAAAAATAAAAATGTCAGGAGTAAAATAATAGGCAATAGTTATTTCATGGTATGAAAGGCTTGTAATATATCAAGAGTTCACCTTCTTCTATCTTTATAATATATCATTTTGAACGTTAAGTATACCTCCATTTCATCTATTTTAAATATAGATAATGTATCTAGCTAAACACAATACTCTCAGAGAAAAGTGCACCAAAGTGATTGTTTGGTTTGCATCCACTTTTTGAAATGTTTCCTAATTTATAGCAAATGATGAAGCAATAACCTGTGTGTATAAAAGGCAGCGTGGTGCACCAGCTGATGCTTTCTAAGAACATATTTCTGTGTTAAAGGAATATGGAAACATAAAATTATCTGGGCTAATGATTTTAGCAAGAAGTAGAAGAAGGGGAGCCCTTCACTCCAGCTGACCTTCCATTCAGCCCATGAAGACAAGACCTGACTAAACCAAGCATTGCAGGAAGCACTAACAAATGCCAGTAGAAAGGCAACAAGCAGCACATATTTGTGAAAATGCCTCCTTTGAAGTTTCTGTGTAGATGAATACATTTGTGTCTGTTAAATTGTTTTTAGTACAAGTGGGGATTTCCTCAGGCCATTTGTGACTGTTATTAAATGGCTACCAGAAAACAGGTTACTAATTTGGCTTGGATCACCATGCTGAATTATAACCAAAGACAGTAAATGTTCCACTGCACTGCATGTGGCACTCACACAGAGAAACAGGCACTATAAACCTGTGTTATATGAACATAGCAACATGAATGTGCACACCCAGTTCAGATTCAGCTGGGTTAGTGATTAATAGTCTGGACCTTTAGTGTTTACATATAATGAGGAAGCAGTTGGGGACAGACTAGGTCAGCACTGTCCCATCACTTACCTCTAAAAAACCAAATCTGGCCCCATATCCATGGAGTTTCCAGGAGAGCAAACTGGTCCCTGGATACTCTTCTAGGGAGTTCAAGTCCTTGGTCCAGTGACCCTTGTAAGAGCAGGAGTCCTGGTACCCATCTGCAGCACTGCATCTTTCGATGCTCACCCATTGCTACCCAATGAGGAGAGAGAGCATCTTCTTTCCCAGAGTGAGGCTATAGGCTGACTCACCCAGCTTCTCCAGCTTTTGTGAAACCTGTGACTCTGCTCCCTTCGTCTGACAGGTCTTTTATCTGACTTGTGTGTGCCACTTCCATCTCATCTCTACTTCAGAAAAGAGAAGGAAGTGCCTTCACTGACAGAACATAGCTACAGAATTTTGGGTCTCCGTCGTACCCAGTTTGGCACAGTCTGGTGTGCCCTGTGGTCACACAGAGGTAGTGCACAGCTATTTGGGATAAATAATTTTAAAAGGCTTTTGAATCATTTGGTGTCAGCCAGAATTATTTTTTCCTCACAACACTCTTGGTATGTTTGGGTGGTGCTTGTAGCAGGTGTACAATGTGAGTTATCGCTGTTGCTGAGGTGACAGTTGGGATGGAAAGAAAGGGGACAAGACATTATGAGATAAAATCCTTTTAAAATCCTTGGACATCAGAAGATAAGGCAGCAATGATCTCAAAAACTTCCATTTTGAAATGAGAAAGAAAACTCATATGCATGTAGGAAGGTAAGGTACTTATAGAATGGGAAAAAACCCAGACTGCAATTAGTACAAACATTTATTGCAAAAAGGAGCTGGAAAACATTTCTGAGAAATTCTACTAATGTGTCTCATAAAGTTTCCTCAGGGTCCTTCCCTAGACAAGGAAGCACACTCAAACATCACATCCTTCTCGTAATAGCACTGCACCTTTTAACTTTTAACCTTTTGTTCAGGTTAAAGTTGTGGGTGCCCAATGCTACGCAAATGCTCAACATGCAGATGTGTTGGTGGTAAAACATGAGGTGACAGCTCAGATAGGTGAAACCTGGTAAGTTAAGGATAAATCATACCAAGCAGACCCCACACATGTTGTTCTTGCAGGACTGGTACATCACCACATCACTGCACAAGCCCAAAGGTTTGTCACCTGGAAATGCTGGGAAAGGGGGATGCAGCCCTGAAGGTGGCAGAGATGTCAGCAGGAAGGTGACAGTTAATTTCTACTGTAGATGAAGCCTATGAAACAGATGGTGTAATACTTTTCTTAGAGTTTGGAAGCACTTTGGAAGTGATAAGAGAACTGCTTTCCTGCCTATGTTTTGTGAGAAATATCACCACAGATACATGATTCCTGGGCAGCAGTTTTCCTATTCCTGCTAGCATTTTTCCGTTCTATTGAGTCAGCAGTTTTGTCTGACAAGAGATCTTGGGCTTCACAGGAGTGGCACATTCTAGCTTGAACCAGTAAGCTGTAGTCCTAAAAAGAGGGATCCTGGAAACACTTTTAATTTTTTATCATTCATGCTATACGAGAATCAAGATATTGACTTTGATGAATTAGGCATATAATCTTTTTCATCCACTGTAGTACTCCCAAAATACTGTCCTCAGCATGGAAAAAGTAAATATCTGATGATCATAGCTTCACTGTGTCAGGAACTCTCTGCTGTTCCTTGTTATGATGGACTTCTCCATTTCTTACTCAGATTCTGGTTCTGCCTCTTTCCTGCATTAATCTCTCCTGCTGTGATCTCATCAGGAAAGCTAATCCATGAAGCTGAGGTTATAGTGCATGTTATTTAACCTAATAGCTGGTCTGACAAGTTTTTAAGTGTCTTTTAATATTTTCTCTCCTGTTGTGTTTTCATTCACACGGTGCTAATAGCAGTTGAGGAAGGAGTGAAACCTGTATTTTCCTTCTCTGCAGTATACAAACATATTTAAACTCCAGAGGAAACTGAGAGACAGTCTTGTTTACTCTGCTCGACCTGCAAACAAATAATTTCCCCACACTTTTAGCTGTAAGACATTTGAAAATCTATTTTTGGCACAAAACCTGAGGTTACCCATGCTGGGAGAAGAAATCCTTTATTTATCTGAAGTAGGTTGAAGAGCACTGCAGACAGACAAGGTCCAAGCTGCTCCACAAATATCTATCAGCCTTGACCTGCAGAAACCAATCATGGGCCTATTGTGTTGTTTGTGTGATACCAACCCAGTGCCTCTTCCCTGCAGAAAGTAAACTGAGATGACTCAACTGACTTCACTTGGTAATTCCCTCAGCAATCTGATCAAAATGATTAATGGTCATTCTGGCCAATGCTGGATTTAATTCAAGGTCACTAAAAAAAAAAAGAGATAAAAGGTCACTTTGCTGACCAATCTCTATTTATCTATGGATTTTTGTTATTAAAGGAATTAATCTGATAGTACTTCCATTCACAGCGCATCATTATTTATACATTTGATACAAAATTACTTCATACAAAGATTAAGATTGAGTCCTAAATTGCTGACATGGGGCACAGGGATTGAGTCCTATGATGAGCCTCATCTAGATTGACACAGCTGAATCCAAGTTTAAAAATGTGGATTTAAATGTGCACTGAGCCTGTTACTAAGTGCAGCCAGACCAACTTACACCAAGTGTTGCATGTACTGGGTAACAGAAGTCCAAAAATAAATCTTGCCTTGAGAAAGCACTTAGCTTTTGTCACATATTTATTGGAGTATCTGTTTTCAGGAAGGTTTAGCCCACCGTCCTTCATTCTGAGATTTGAAGTGACAGATATTTGAAACAAATACTGATACAGCAATTTCATTCAGTCTCTGGAAGTTTGAGAGAAACATTCTCAGCCTTAAGGCACTGAATTTCAGTCAGAAGTAATTTCTAATGTTGCTTCGTCCTATTACTTGTAAATTCAATATAATTAGAGGCATATGCAGTTCATTACCAATTTGAACTATTGTCCAGGGTTTTTTCAGTTTGTTGCTTTTTCAAAGCACTTTATTAAAAACTTGTTTTGCTGTCATATGTTTTAAAGGGAAATAATATCTCACAACTAATCATTTATTAAGAAAATGCAACCACACAATACAGAAAAACAACAATGTAACCTCACTAGAAACAGATGGAGAGTGAGAAATAACCTTTGCTTGGCTGCACATTAATATTTTGAGCTTACATTTGAAATATGTATTAGCTGTATGTTCATCCCAGGAGTGATAAATACAACATTAGATTGAAAAACAATTATTTTCCTTGCTTTTGGGCATACAGTACCTTATTACCTAGACTCACTATTGCTTCAAATAATGCCTTCTGAATTTTCACATGTTTTGCACTTCTCATAAAAGCCTATAATGAGAGACAGGAAAGCTGAGCAAAATGTGAAAGTCATTTCACTGTGTTACTGCTATTTTGTTCTTTTCTTTCTGCTGCCTCATTAGGGCAAATCTCAGAAATGACACAGCAGAGACCAGAGTGTTGCATAGGGGGCAAGAACAATCTTTCAAAACAGCACCTGCCCAATACAGCATCCTTTGAGGTTGAGGGGAGGTTCTACATGGATTAGGGAGAAAAGAAGCATTCATGTATTTGTCCTGGGATCCCACAGTACCCACATTAGTAACCATGCTTGGAATCTGTCTACTGTGTCACAGGGCTGGCAGTTCTGGAGCACACCTTACCTAAAGGTGTCTCTGCTTTGCCTGGGGTTGTAGAACGTTAGGGGCTGGGACACTACTGACAGGACTGTGCTCATTGTTTGGCACAGCCATGCCTCAGAGGCATTTGCCTTGCTGAAAGAACTGAAAGGGAATTGTCAATAAATCCCCAAAAGGAATGTTAAAAACATCCTAATTCATGTTTACGATTCCTAAGGGATGAGTTTGAAACACAAAGAGAGTTCTTGACAAAGAGTTTGGGCACGTAAGGGCAAAAGTATCCCAAAAGCAATAGTTGGAACTTGGTGCAAGTTTTACTGGGAGAAGTACTGTTCCTACCAAGTCTTGCTAGATTTGTGCAAGCATCATGACAGCTTCTAACTGGAAACCCAAGGAGATCAAAACCTCTCTGAGCTGTTCTGCATTAGAGCTCACACCCCTAATAGCACAGCAGCAGGTAAGGAAACTGCGCCCTTAGAGCACTCACAGATCCTCATGTTTCCCAGCACATCTCTCAGCACTGAGAGCCTAACAGGGCTCATTCCTGCTCACTGTCTGGGGGATTTGTGTGCTGTAAGTGCAGGTCAACAAGAGAAAAAAAAATGAGTCTTCCAGTAAACAACAATAAAGGGAAAGTCTCTGAAGTGCAGTCTCAGAAAGACAGTCTCCTAAGCCATCTTTAACAGTATTAAATGACTATATAGTTATTATTTATTCATTTCACTCTTCTTACAGGCAGCATACCTCAAAAATAAGTATTTACCTATCTATATAAATGCATGAAAGCTTTTTGTCTTTGTTGTTCATAAGCTTTGTCCTTTGCTTATTTTTTTTACCATTCTATTTTTTTCCAGATGAACCCAGCCAGGTGCTCTGGAGAGCTAGATTAGAATGGCAAAATTTGGTAACAAAGGGATGAAAATACAAAGCCTGAAGAGATGTGAACAAAAGGATGCTGTTCTCAACCTGCTCTGATTGTACATTTTGGACAAACAGTAGCACAGAGAGGACTTGTACTGAAGCTTTGGGATTTTCAGATGCCCTTAGCTGCCCAAAGCTCTCTGACTTTTGACTACAGTTTCTCCTGTTTAGTATTTTATAGGCATGTAAATATCCAGCAGATATATACATGACTTTCAGTCCAAAATAGGGATCTCAAGCAAGTTCTTAGTGGTCCCTGACTCTGTTGTGCTTATTGGGGTAGGAAACCAGTGTTTGCCATACCTAGTCGTTCATAAATACAGGTTATTTCTAAATTATTAAACAGATATTTCACTTGGCCTCTGCAACCTCTTAAAAAGCCTACCTGCAGCAGTGAAACACAGTGACCCAGAGATGGGAATCTTGAGTTCTTGTTGCCCTCAGCATGTCTCTCCTATCCAGGGAGAACAGCAGTCTGCCAATCAAGCAATCCAGCACTTTGCTCAGACTGGGGCATGTCCCTGAGAGGGCTAAAAGGGTTGACAGGACAGTGCTAAAGGCATTTCAGCAAGAGTAGTTACTACTTGAATCTTTTGGAAACCACAGCACACAGATAAATCAATCACAGACTAACCACTGCTGGCAGTAGATACATTCACACTTCATGAATGCAAGTGAATTGTCTTCTTGTTTTGTAATTCAGTTGTTTAGTCCCAAGATCAGTTTGCCAGTTTGAATCAGAGCAGATTTCTGTAACTCAGCACTGCATGTCAGAGCTCGAGTGAAACAAATGCTCCAGTCTTCTTTGAACTTCTGAGTATTTTGACCTTCAGAACTTGTACCATGAATTTTTCAATTAACTAGCTCATAATTAAATCAACTGATTAAATAAAGTTTTAGTTGATAAAGTACCGCTATGCATTCAGATGGCACAGGAGTTTTAATGATATGTAGATTGTCCCTAAGAGCTGAGAAAGAGAATCCATCCTCCTACACAGCTTCATGGGTCCCTCCTGACCACGCAGCCCCCTCGCTGCCCAAGCAGCCCACAAAAATGAAGCACAGTGGTCCTGGAGACAAGGATTCAAGGCACTTTGTCTCTGCCCTTGACTCCACAGTCCTGCCGGCTGTTTCTGATACAAGCCAGGATGTCACTGGCCGCCTTGGCACCTGGGCACATGCTCAGCTGCTGTCACCCAGCACCTCAGGCTCTTTTCCGTCAGGCCCCTTTGCAGCCACTCTGTCCCCAGCCTGTCACTGCATAGGGTAGTGGTGACCCAGGTGCAGGGCCCAGCACTTAGATACCCTCTCTTGTGTTCTGATTTCTCTTTTGAGCAAGAGATACTGGTTTCTGCATAAGTAGACAGCTTGCCATAACAGATCCCATGAATTGCTTTCTTTAATAGCAGCAACCTCCAGAGTTCTCAGCCTTGGACCATCACTGGACACAGACAGCAAATGACATAGGGTGGCAATTTTCCATGTAATTGTTGCAGGTATATCGAGACCAGGCCACCCCACTCCTTGCTTGTGCGAAAAGAGCTTTCCATTGCATATGAACTTCAGCTGGCTTGGGATCACTACCAGACTGCACCAGGAAAAGTCGCTTGACTTAGAGGTGTCACTTGATGCGTCCTTTCCCATCCATTAAAGGTCGGCACCATGACAACACACAACAAAAAACATTCTTGAACAATAGAAACAAAGCACTCAGTATTTTTCTAAAAGCTCTTTAGGCCAGTTGCTCAATGCAAATCTTTCTTTCAAATGCAGGACTCAATACAATATGCCATATGAAACCATACCTACTGCTCAGAGTCTAAATTTAGATTCGCCTCAGAACTGAAACTGTACCAGAGGAAAAGAGAGTTTAACAATGGTCTTTATTTAATTTGACATATCCCTCTTCAAATACTTCCCTTGCAAAATCCTTTTGTGCTCTTTTAGGTAGGATGATTTCTTTTCTTTGTGTAATTCAAGCATGGCATAAAGTGAGAACTACCCATTTAAAAATACACACATGCACAACTAGAAAGATAAGAGAAAACAAGTCTCAAACAAGCAAACTGCTTATTGTTGCAAATGGAGAGTAAGAGGGAAGAGGGAAGAAGAGAGAGAAAAGTAAAAATGCTATAAAGAAAAAAACAAAGGGAAAGGAAAAAGTTGCACAACTTTTTGCTGATTCTTCTAAAGACACATGTAATATTTACCACATTGTCAATATTTTGACACTGTCACTTAAACTGGTAAAGTTTGGTTTGGCTTGGTTTTGGGGTGTTATTTTTGTAGACTTGTCCTCTTGCATGCATGTCTTCTGTCAGTATTTCTTCTGTGTTTAGTTTCACTTTGTAGAAATACACAAATGGAAGCGGGATTCACTGCTACTTCTACCCAAAGTAATAACCTCAAGTTTTGGACATGAGAACTCACTCCTCTACTATGCACTGTACTGATGCTGGCAACAGATAACAGCATCAGAGAAATCAAAACCAGGCTTCTTAAAATCAAGCAAATGTGCTTAATAACAGAAGGGAGCTCAAATCCATAAAATAATTCATACCCTGAAATGGCACTAAGCAGAATATTTTTTGAAACATTTTCAAGATGTATTACTAGGTTTTTTAATTCCTGAGCTGTGCCTATAACACATTCATTTGATTTAGTGTCTAAAATAAACTTTTACTACTTTTTATTCCTGCTAGCACTGAAACAATTAACACAGCAAAGGGAAAGTGCATGAAACTCCCCACCAGCCCACCCACCAACTCATCTCTGAAGTGCACTCCCAACTGAATAGCCCAGTTTTGCCCTTGGCTTCATAACTGCAGGTTATAACTTCTGTGGGTAAATGTCTCCTACTTGCTGGAGAGGGGATGCAGTTTTGGTCTGTGCTAGGGGAAGGAGACCACAAATCAATTTTCCAAAACTCTGGCAGAGAGGTATTGGGATATTGAGATGTGGGTGGATCTCAAGTGGGTGTTTAAACAAGTGATCAAAACAAGAGATGTCAGACACCACACAAGTTCTGAACAAGACACTCAAAAGGCAGAGCATTAGATGGTGATGCATGTGGAAGGTGAGACTAAGGAATTAAAAAATGAGGAAAAGATCAGTCAATAGAGAAGCAAAATCACACAGGTTTGCTCCACTGGAAAAAGGGAGGAGTATGAATAGAAAAATTATGAGACCAGCCCCAACAGACTGGAGAAAGAGGCAGCAGTCAAATAAAGAATACGGGTGATCCATGGGATACTGTACAAAAAAAAAAAAAAAAAAAGAAAAAAAAAAAGAAAAATAAAAAAAGCTGCAGGACTTAGTAGGCATTTTTGCTCACATTAAGAAAAGAAAGGTCTTTGTGACCCATGAGTTGCATTAAGAGAAATTCAGAAGACGTGGTCAAAATCAGGTTTAGACAAGAGAACGGCTACTGGCAGCAGGCACAAGGGTGTGCAGTGGGGCTGGACAAGATCCTGATTAGAAGGAAAGACAGCTGACCAGTTGTCCTTCATGACACTGCCATAGTCACATTAGAGGTGACCAGGGACGGCTTCCAGGGGAAAATGCAGAAATGAATGAAGCTACAGGAGTCCTTCAGTAAGCAAAGAGCAAAGGCAGGACTCAAGAGGTAGGATAAGTTCATGGGCCAGTACTATGAGCAAGGTTCTGGGATGTGTGAGCCCCCAAAATGGGTTCACAGTGTGAGGATTACTCTCAGGAAAGAACTCCCTATGGAGTCATGCAATTGCATGACTAATGAAAGCTTTAAACATGAAACAAAGGGGAGAGGGTTGGGATATTCAGTCTCCATGCCTGATTCTAATGCAAGGCAAAAAAGGAAAATCAGATAAATGAGATTATTGTAATGGGTAATAGGACACGGAAGGGGAAAGGAATAGGCAGCAAGAGAATACGGGAATAATATTGAAGAGAGGAATAAATGTTTGTGTGATACATTTAATGAAATTTGCTATTTAAAACTGGATTAAAACAGAAAAAATCAAGAGAAATGCTGTGCATTAAGACCAGATACATATAGGAATGAGAATCTCTGGTGCAGAACAAAAGAAAAGGATATTACAAGAACAATAGAAATACATTGGAATAGTAATCTTGCCTCAAACACAGGCATTCAAAGATATGCATTATTTAAAAAGAAGAAAAGGTAAACGGCACTGAGGTAGCAATGCTCATTAATTGATGAAGTAGACTGAAAAGAAATAAGAATTGATTGCTTCAGTAAAACCCAGAAACAGGCTAAGCCAAAAATCACTTTTGGAAAGCCTGAAAAAGACAATCTATGGGAATTAAAATAGTGCCTGCCACTCACTTTAATGGCCGGATTTTGTCATGGCTGGAGATCAACACCTTACTCCCAGAAACTAAGGAAACACATCATTAGAAGAATTTCAAAATCACCATGCAGTAAGCAATGCTTCCAAATGCAGGACAAACTATCCCTGCATGAAAGGAACACATTTCTACTGCAAGTAGTCCCATGCTCTAGAGCAACATCACATCACATCACCTACAGTTTTGATTAGTACCAAAACACTTCAAGCTACTTGTAGCACAGAAGTTTGGTCTAAATGGCCATGAGTTGATTAAATCTTAAATAAGTAGAAAGACAAAAACAGGCCTAGACACATGACCTATGATTTTGAATACAAAATGTCCATCAAGACAGAAGGTGAAATCATAAAACCTCTAGAATCTGAGAGTAGCAAGGATTTGGCCTCAAAGGTAGAAAAGATTCCAATGAATTTGCAACCCCATCCCACCCTTAGTACACACAGCAGAGGGGAAAAATCACTATGGAGTAAGACAAATACTCCCTTACAAAAAGGGATTAGAAAAGACACCAAAAGAAAGAGCTGATCAGCAAAGAAAAACTTATTTAATGTCAAAAAGTGCAAGACAGAAGTATAGATGGGTAAGACTCTCTGTGGGAGATCCTTCCAGAGAAACACAGAGTAATAAAAATAAAAATCAGCATCAAAATAAAAGAATGTATGGACAAACAAATACAACTATTGCTGTTGGGGTGTTTTTCACTGGCCCTCTATTTCAGCAATCCCAATGTAACTCAATTTTTACCAAGATCTGCTCAGCAAAAGGTAGCATATCCATTTCCAAGACAGACTGCAGCTGGCTTATGCTAGAAAGATCTGTGCAGTCTATGAGCCTACCCGGTCCCATGTCACTGCAAATGAGTTAAGCATATCTGTTTTACTTTGCATGGCATGTGAGGAAGTGCTTAGCTCCACATCACCAGTCTGGGCATTTACTTATCCAGATGTCAACAGCACCATGAACCGTCTGACCATACCAAACTAATTTTGACTACAGGAACTGCATAAGCTTTTATATATAGTCCATAATGGCAGAAGTGGGTGAGGAGCAAAACACAAGTAAAGAAAGGTGAAGAAATGTATAAATGGATTATCTCAGTAAAGGCATGTAATGATAGGAAAAGGGTAATGGCATTAAGGTGAAAGAGGGTAGATTTAGATTAGATATTAGAAAGAAATGCTTTACTGCGAGGGTGGTAAGGCACTGGAGTAGGTTGCCCAGAGAATCTGTGGATGTCTCATTCCTGGAAATGTTCAAGGCCAGGTTGGATGGGGTTTCAAGTAATATAGTCTTAATGGGAGGTATTTGGCCTTTGCAGAACAAATATCATGCAAACAGAAAGAGACAGCACAGCTCAGGCAATATGTCAGAGCTGAGAGCAGCCCTGTGATCCCACTGAAAAGCAAATAATATGGGCAGCACTGACCTCCACTACTCATGTAAGGCATGAGGATCCTTTGCAGTCCTTTACCAGCCCTTCGATCTCTCCACTCCTATCTCTCAGTGTCACTGGGGTTTTCCCAGTCCATTTGCTCCTCCTACCACTGCTACATGTGTGCTGGAAATGGCTGCCCATTGTGTCACTACAACATGCTATGGTATGAGACAAATATTCCCAATAATATCTCCCTAGAGAACCCGTAATTTCTTTTGTGGGGTTACAGAAACTTTTAAAAACATTGGATGTCATATAGGGCATACGCTTCCCCAGTGTGAAAATAATGTGTGTGGCTCTGCTCCTTCAGGCGACTTCTTGTGTATCAGGTAAATGATGAATTACCCTGTCAGTCAGAGCTCTTCCTTTCAGGGAGATAAAGAGCATGTGCCTGAATAGAAGTTACTTGGTTTTAGCTGCCACACAGCCTCATGGATGGATGTGACAGGTTGCTTCTCTGGCATACAGTCCTGGGAGATGACCCCTAGATTTGGCTTGGGATTCTGTAAAGTGCTGCAATACAGTGACCAAAACTAAAGTTTGGGCTTCTGAGTATCACCCAATCTAACCAGAAAGATTTTAACCTTCTTGTCATCATGTCATCATAGCCATGAGCTTAGCAAGCCTGGTACAACCAGCCTGGTCCATTGCCAACAAGTCTAAATGTATTTACAGCATGTGGGTGCCTATGCCAAAGAGTTTGGAGCATAAAGAAAAGCTGCACAAGTCCTACTTTATTTTTTACTGTACTGTCTAATAGATGCTCTGTCAAGTTATACATTTCTTGCTGTGACAAATTATTCCTCTTCTCCTGACAGGACCTCCAGCTGAGTCCGCTGTGCTCAATTAGGAGAAAATGCATATTTTAATCCACCCCATGGTGTAGTAACATTTCACTCTGTGGCCTTGGCAAAGGCATCACTTAACTATTTCTGCAGTGGTTTCACATGCAGCACATTATTATAATGTCAGCAGCATTTCCGTCTGTTCTAGTTTCCCTGGCAGTACTCCCCTAGGCATTGAGATGTGGACAATTAAAGACCACTTTATCATTTTGGAACCAATGATTTCCTTACCCTGATACAGCTCATCTCTACACATCAGCTGCTCCTACTGGCACAATCATCTTTGCTTTTCCAGGCCACTGCAGTTTCTTGGTAAGTTGTTGTGACCACCCTCCACTGATGGACTGGCAAAAGGTGATCCCATACCCTTCCCAAAACAATGCACCAGGTCTGTGTCCTCCTTGGCAATCATCATCAGCTCCAGATCTCCTCCAATCTCTAGCCTCCAATCTCCAATGTGTGGAGGTCCCCGTAAAACCCCTTAATCACAGATTGCCTATTTCATATGGAAAAATGCACCCTCTTTCCAATAAATCATCAGGACTTGTGTGAAATGTCTTCTAATTTTGTAGTCACACTTGAAAACTATCCAGGCATGACTCAGAAGTCATGGAGAGTTGATGAGATGGGAATCCACATGACATTACTTTTATGGTGCAATATGGCTCTCTTCACTGTTTGCAGGGAAAACAAACAATTAAGGGTTATTTGTGGGGAAAAAAACAGTCCAGGGAGAGGAATAAGCTGCACAGAGGGAAAAAAATAAAAGGAAAGAAAAAAAGTGGAACAGTCTTTACAAGAAACCAGCATCTCTGTGGAACTATTTCGTCATGCTGGTAGATTCAGGATGAGGTCTGCCCAGATGGATGGCACTGCTCTTTTTTGACTGCTTTCAATCTATTTTTGGCCCATTGAGTCTCAGAAACACTTCTAGAGAAGTCTTTCATTTCAAATTCTGATTTTTAGCCTTCTAATGTTTTGCTGAGGATCTTCTCACTTGCTGTTTTCTTACCTGCAACCAGAGATTTGACCAAAAATCTTGTTTGCCCAGAACAAACTCAGAGTCCCTGATGTATTCAGTAGCCTGAAAATCCCATTAATTATTTGAAACCTCGGTTAGCTGAATTAATTCAATGTCTTTGACTCAACTTGGATAACAAAGGTTTGACTGCATTTCTCTTTCTTTTATGTGAAGTGTGCTCTCTGGTACTACTTACCCTATTAAAAATATATCTTGCCTTTTAATCAGCACAAGCAAAACAAAGATAAGCCCGCTGAAAAGGGCTTTGAAAAGCAGTTAAAGTAGCAGAGGAATTATGTGCAAGTCTGTAGAGTATATTTATGGTTATAAAACATCATATAAAAATTTAATTGGTACCTATGAAAGACACCAGCAGCTGTTGAGAGGGTTCTCCACAGAACAGCTCAGCAAGGCAGCAGCAGAACAAATGTTTCTCTTCTCCATACACTGGAAGCCTGTCCTGGCATTCAACTGCTAAATGGCCAAACCTACTTGGTCCTTAACTCCTCTGATGTGGCCACCCAAGTTTGGCCAGGAAAGGGATCAGTCTGACCAAAAAACTCTGGTTAAAGTTTCAAGGACTTGTGTTAGCAAAGGTAGCCAAAGCAAGGAAACCAAGTGCGTTTGAGATTGGGATTGCTGTCCTAAAATCCTCTCACATTCATCACAACACATCTGCAAGTCAGGAGAGCCACCCGCTGCAGCTCTGATGGCTGTGGTACATGGAATGCCATCTAGTCTGTTTTAAGTAGCTGGGTGATCCCACAACTCCTGAGGAAAATCCATTGGCAATTAGAGGCCTCAGGGAGGGGTCAGCTCCCTCATTAGCAGCAAGTCTGGTAGCTGCTTCAGATACAAAAGCAGAGATAGGTGCACAACACCCTGGTCTTTCAGCAATAGCAGCTGATTTCTGTGGGTGAGCACTGAGGTCTCACTTCTCATAGCTTGAGTTGCTCATGCAGCACCACTGGTGATTTTGACACCGTGCATCCCTGTCACCTTATGCGGTGGGTGTGCTGCACAGGCTGCTAGTGGAGAGCTAGCTCAGCCAGTAACTCCTCTGAGATAGCTGCTATTGCATTTTATTGCAGCTCTGTGCTGGATCTGAAACAGTGCCTTAGCAATGAAAATCTCCCCATGAGATACTGGAATATCTCATTAGCAAAATTACTTTTTCCAAGAGTGGTTTTTGTGTAAACATAAAGCCCTTCATTTACAAAGAGAGCGTTTCAGCAAACATCTCTTATTCCTATTTTAATGTAATTTGCAAGAACATGAATTTTTTTTCTTGTACCCATATGGAGAGGAGCAAGATCCTTCAGGAGTTGTCTGATGAGGTACATTTTTCCAGCAATGGTAAGTGCAAACACAAATGTAATCTTGGTGTGGCTTTCGTTTAGTTGTTCTCCTATTGCTTAGCTTCTTTATCTTATTGAGCTAGATTAATCCTAGCCCTGTTGTTGCAGGATCTTATTATATTGTCATGTCACATGTCTCACACTGCAGAAAGGAGCAGAGGAGAGATGTTTCATAGGACTTATTTGAAGCAGGTACAACCTGTCAGGCTTCCCAGTGTGGGCAGCCCAGACCACGTTCAGTCAGAGGCACTGGTCACCCCTCCAGCAACTTCAGCTGTTCTTCACACCCCAGCCCTTCTTTACACTCTGTTGGGAGATAATCAATGCTTGATATGATTTATGTGATTTTGTTTTCTCTTTTTTTTTCTTTTTCTTTTCAGTTTTTGTTGTTGTTGTTTGTTTTTGTTTTTGTTTTTGTTTTGCAATTAAGGAACCAGGAACAAAGAGAGAAGGTGAGGGATGATTGTTACAGGAAATTCAGTTAGGGAAACAATGACATATCGATGAAAAAAACCTTACAAAAAAATAACTTTAGGGGTGAGAATTAAATAAACTTGAGTTGTTTACACAAGCACAAAACAAGCAAGTCTAGGAGTTTGTCACGAAGCCTTGAAAGAAGAATGCAGGAATGAGATTGATAAGGCAGGAGAAACGGAACGGGCAGCAGTTATCCAATCCACGTGGTGGAAACAGGATGGGGATTTAACAGAGACTGTAGCTCCTGCACAATTCACAGAAATGGGGGATAGGACAAGGATCAGCTGGGACAAACACTGGCTGTGCAGCTCCAGTTTGGCTGACCAAACTGGTCAGGCCAGAGCACCAGCAGACAGCTGATGAACATCTGGGTGACTGGGTGTGCTAGCAATCCTAGAGGCATAGGAATACTCCTCTCTGTCAAAAGTGACCATGCAGAGAACCCTGTAATTCTGTGAGGCTTAGGATATAGATGTTCATCTCTTTCCTAGGGTCGATTTTCTTGCCCTATTTTCACCAAGTTAAACTTGTATAAATTTATCTCAGCTTCCCATCCCACTGGGAGTGCTGAAGCATTCAAATGCAAAAGTGGGACTTGTTTGTACTTTCTTGGTGATGGATTTCTCAGCCTAGAAGACAGAAGGATGAGTAAAAAACTCAGGTCAAAGCCTTGATCTGGCAAAGGAAATGTTTTCCAGCTGCAGCTAGGAGCTGCCAGCATGCAACCAACAAGCACTAAGGTGGTGTGGTGATCCAGGCATGGGAGAAAACTTCCTTCTGAACATGTCTCAGGGACAGAATCACAGTGACAGCCAGCCATTATGTCAGTGTTTCTATCACAGTTTTGGGATGCAGATGACGAAGCAAATCGCATTAAAAACCTGCAGATAATGAAACGAGTTGTGAGGTCAAAAATGGCACATTAGTCCAGCCAGTGCCAGAGTGAAAGGTGAAATCCAGTACTCCTAAGTGCCAACTCAGTGCCTTGTTGGAGCATGTTTTCTCAAACTTTCGTTCCCACCCCTGAATGTGACAGCAGCATATTTGCATGCCACATCCACTCCAGCGAGCCTCACCTTCAGGAAAAGGGTACCAGCTAATTATGAGTGAGCTCTCTGATGATCAGTTCATTTACAATTCCTCCCAAGCATGGGTTTGGTATCATATAATACCAGGAATAATACCAGCCACTCCAATAAGACAAATCAAGAGAGATGTGCAAATGAAGAGATGAGCATTTGTCCTTGAGGGAGGACGTTTAGCATACCTAGAAACACAACCATTTTTAAAATTAATTAATCCCCTTAAGGAATTGTGAGTGATGGATTAGAGACCTTAACTGGGGAAGCAGTCTGTGACACGGTGTGTGTTTGAAGAGGCACTGAAAAAAAGGATGTGAGTTTGCAGTCTCACGTGCTTAAGCAAAACCATCAGCCTCAGAGTGGAACATATTTATTGGCTGGGGAAGGAGAGGCTCAGGGGGACCCCTGGAGCTATGTGCAAGCAGAGGAGTATCTGTGGCACCTACTGCTGTCCAGCCAGCCAGCTATGAGAGCAGCAGAGTGAAAAGAGGAAGGGGAAAGCTTAAAACATCACCAGGGAGGAATATAGCATGCAAAGACATTTTAAAAACATATTCTTGGCTCTGAGAATGGTCCAGATAAGCAAGGTAGCAGACAATATGTAGATTCTTATTTAAATGGAAAAGAACAGCAGGACATTGCTTCAGATGTGCTTCCTTTCTAAATCTGCCTGCTAGTTTTCGAGTCTGAGTCATCTCTATCTTAGTATGCAATGTATTCCACCAAGTAATGAGATTTCTTTGAGTTTCCACTGTATTAGATTTCTCTGCACATCAAATATTTAATAAGAATTAGCATCCAGCCATCCTCCCTCCTCCCCTCCACAATAATATTAACTTCTACTGAGACACCAACATTTTGCTATTCACAGTGCTGCTTTGAAGGGTAACTTAAAAAGTCCTGTATATTTTTCCAAGGGATTTGCTCTGACCCTTTGCAAACATGCAGTAATTAAGAAAAAGAATGACCAGCAGAAAAAGGCATGGTAAACTGAAGCTGTGCAAAGAGACTTCTCATTAGTCTTTGTGTCAGGTACAGTATCTGAGGAACAATTTTATAGCAATAACATATTTATTTGATGTGGCACAGATATCTGGGCTCACTGTTACGGATGGCATTTGCTCTTAATGCTTAAAGTACCTCTTTAACAAAATGGCACTCCATAAAAATTTAGTGTATTCCTGCTGTAATTAAAAAGCCCTAGTCATTTTTGCATTTATGATATAAACTATAATAGCTGTAAAATCCCGCAATTAATTTGCGCCAACATTTCATACTTGAGAAATTCTCATTACAAATTTCATTACTTATTCACTTATCTGTAATTTGTCCTATATAACCTAAAGAATATTAACAAATTTAGAGTCACTTTTGCTCTATTAAAAGCTAAATAGAAAAGCCTTTCACCTAGCAAGCCAATCGTGATAACATTCTCAAGCCTGCTCCAAAATGGTGGCCAGGCTACACAAAAAGAGATATTCTTTATGAAGCACAAGCCATAAACGACAGGCTAAAGCCCTTTGGAAACTGTGTGATGTGTCCTGAGCTGTTCCACTGCACCCTCATTGGTTTAAAAGGAAGGTTGGAGTGTCTTACAGTGTGCCTGATGACACAAAGCTAAGGGCAGGATGGGCAATAAAGCAGCAATAAAATGATCTTTCCAACCAAGAGTGACTGTGCAACATCCAAACGACAGGGATTTCTGTTTCCCTGATCATAATGATAATTTATACTCTGCATGTCTGCGGGGCTTAGGGGGCTGTAAAATCCTGAGGAGCTCTGACACAAAGTCCCAGTTTCCCTACAAGTAAGCGATGGTGCCACCAGAACATGGCAAAAGAAAGGACCAGGAGGAGAGGGCTGCACACATGGGACAACAGGAGAGGGAGAGAAACTTCTGCTGCTCTGTAGTTTCTCCCACCTGCTGAATTCATACAGTGTGACAGCAAAACAACCCAACTGCTCTTGAAATTTTTTACCATCTTTTCTTCTTGGTTTTTTCTTCTCTGTGATCCCATGTGGGGCCAGAGCTTCAACCCAAGAGATGCCAGAACTGCGCTGAAAGCAACTGAAGTAAAAAATCATGTCCAAGACTGCTGACAATCCCTTTCTCCACTCAAGTCCAGTCCTTCCCCAACCTTAAAACAGTATTTCCAAACACTCCTTTCATTAAACCTTCACCCTCTCTGTTTATTTTGACTAATTGTTAGTCTAAAGAGGATGCTTTACTCCTTTCCTAGTTCTTGACTATGAATTTGCAGGACAGTACCACTCATTAATGGGGCATTCCTGCCAAGCCTTGTGTATGATGGTAAAGCACAATGACAATAGAAGCCAGGAAGGGGCAGGCAGGAGAAGTTGAAACTCAGATTGGTCACCTGACAAAGAAGAAATAAAGATATTTTATTCCTCAAGATGCAAAGTCTAGAACAACAATTCCACCAAAATTAATAGCCCACTGAGCAATTTGTAGTACAGCTACAGTACCACAAGCTTCAGGAATGCCCTAAGTGTTTTCTGATATGCTACAAAGAAATAAGCTATGATCTGCTAAAGAACAGGTAGGGTCAAACAACAGAAAATAAACTGGTATAGCACCAACCTCATTTAACTGAAAACACTTAGAAAAGTACAAATACTATGATTTGATACCAATGGGGAAAAAGAACTTTGCTGACTTTGCATCTTGACTTTGCAAACATTATGGAATTCACTATAATCCATTATGCAAATTAGAAGGATGATGGAAAACAAGGCCTAAAAACAAGTAACTTCACCTCCCTGCAACAGAACAAAGCCCAGACACACTGTATCAGGACAGTGTCATTCCATTTCCAAAAAATTATGTTCACAATGAACAGAGACTCAAATATGAGTACAAACATCTGTACTATATAAAGACATGCATACATCCTCTCCATCCCAACAATATATAACACCATATTGGCATTTTACTAGCTTTTATACCACATTCATTTTATTTCAATCTGTAATTAACTTCCACAAAATTTAACTATGAGACAGGAAATTACTACTCTAGCATAAATAATCTTGCTTCTGAAAATGGCAGCTTTAACACAAGCAACAACACAATTCATATATGAAAGAAAATAGCATACTTATTAGCTTTGTGTGCTCCATATTTCATAGAATACTGTGGTGTAAATTGAAATTTTATATGATTTAATAAACTTATATGATAGTCAAGTACCCACATAACTGTAACAAACAGTACTCCTCTCTTAATCAGGGCCCTCTCTACATGTGAGGCTCTCTTTCATTATCAAAGCCTTAGCTTAGCTTATGACAAACCAGACACTATTAAAGTACCTTCAGAAAAGTACATTCACAGCACCACAATCCTTCAAATATCCTCCCTTAATTCTGGAGGACAGTTGTTGTAAAGGGGAATATAAGACATACCTTTCTTCCATCATGAAGCAACTTTGCAGACAAGTTATCCAGCATCATTTCCATTGTGCTGTAAAACAAAACAGTGGCAACAAACAAATACACACACTTACAGGCATATGTGGGGATTTGTATCAAGATGACAGATACTAAAATGGAATAACAGAAAAATTTGGAAAGGAGAAAGGTTTATTTGGCCTCAAATCACTGGTTAGTTCAACAAATTATACACAAAATTTAAACTCTCTTTGTCTTTGGTGCATTAGATGCAATATACGATGCCAGCTGTTATCTTTCAAAAACTTGCTGGCCCATCTAGACAAATGGTCCTCTGTAAAAAGAGGAATGATGCACAAGGCTTCTGGTTGGAGCTAATTGTGTTCTCCTTAAAACCTATGTAATGCATTGTGTGTCCTGGATACACACACACCACTCTGCAGCTGCCTTGAGAACAAAGACCATCAGCACTCTGACACAGCTATTTTTTATAAGCTGGGTGCCATCCCTTTACTCACCAGGATTATGACACCCTTGACACTGTTCCCTGTAGAAATAAAGGGTGCCTGGTAATTAGGGTCAGTGTTTAGCCTGGTTATCTGCAAAAAAAGTATCAATGAAAGAATGATTCAGGCAGGCTACCACATTCCCTATAAGCCACCCTCAAGCATTTGCAAACAAGTCAAGTGTATGAAAGATGTTCCAGTTGCTCCCTTTGCTGCATAAAATGTCAGCAGAGCTATAAACAGGGGCTTTCAGAGGCAAAGGAATTGTCACTGGTTTTTGTTCTCTGCTTCTAAGTTTTAAACATGACCTTCCACCCTAGGCTTTTAATGTATTTTTTCACTCCAGAGTACAGACCATTGCCCCTAAATTCATGCCTGAAATACATTTTCTGTGTTTGCAATACTTTTAGAAATTATGTTTATGGAATATCCTTGGAAGAGAATGAACTCTTTATTCATAATACATAAGCTTTACATTTTTAATAACAGAATTAGACCTTCACTGATTTTATAACTATACTATTAGCCAACACACTCTGGTTTCAAATTAATTTGAAATAACTCACACAATGACTTTCTGCAGTCAGGATTGGAGAAGCATGGACTTTGAAGTAGGCAGAGTCTGTTAAATTAAGTGGTAATTGCAGCTACTGCTAATGAAAGCAGGGAACATTTTCCCTATTCCCTTGCACTTAGCCTGGATTTCTTCTGCGACGGCGGAATGGATGAGTTGCTGATCACCTTTTGCTAAAATCTGATTTCAGAAGTGACACAAAGGTCTCTGAATAAACTACCTTTCTCAGTATATTTTCCCTGCTTATTGTATCATGCAAATAGGTATCCTGCATAATGATAACTTAAATGAACACCAGCACAAATTCCGTGCCACCTTCTCATTAAAAGAGCTACAATCAACCTTTTCCAGCCTCGGTAGGATCACATCCCACTGTGCTAAGAGATGCACAAACGCACGTGACCAGAGAGAGACCTCTGCAGATCTCAGAGACTTGCTGCTCCAAGGGAAGGAAAGCTTCCCTTCAGCACATGGCTGAGAGCTGCTCTGAGGCAAGACTGCAGTGTTTGCCAATCTCTGACATAACTAGGGGCTAGATGTAGTGTTCAGGTGCTGCTACAATGTCATTATTTATTAAACAAGCCATATGAATCCATAGTGTATATACATGCTGGACTTCAAGACTGGTAAGAAACACACATGATTATGGAACAAAAAGTATTTTTGGGAAAATGGTATTGGGGTAATGTCTGGATCCTAATAGTGTATGGAGGGGTTAATTTCAAAAAACACAGGGTCTGCAAATAAAATGTTATATTATCCTGGAGTGGAAAAAACTCATCTCACCACTCCCTCTGAAGTCTTCTAATATCTTAAATTTTCACAGGGCTCAATACTGCAGTACCAAACTCAAAAAATCCCAGCTACTTCTGTAAGTGCTACAACTGCAAACTCAGTACCTGTAGTGATACCCCCAAAATCCAACAATATTATCCCCATATATCAGGTGAGGGAGTAGCTGGAGCTGTTTGCTTTGTCTGCATACTTCAGAATCATCTGCTTTCTTTCCTGCAAACATTTCTGCAGCTGAGTCAGATAGACTGACACATACTAAGAAAAGCAGCTGGTGCTGGGCAGTTTCCAGCCATGGAGGTGAAAATGTTCTTTACTTTTGAGGGCTGACAGGTCCTCATATGATAAACCTGTCAAAAGTGTTACCTAACATTGTTGTCTGCATCACAATCTGTTTCCCAGTAACTCTGGGTCTGAGTAGCAGTAATAGAATTAATTATACTTCATTTTGCTGTCTTTAACAGTATTGACCAAATTTAAGAACAAATGAGAAGCGCTTATCAAGCTTGAAGAAAATAATCCATCAGTGGCACAATTTAAATTCTCTGCAGTTCTCTTATTAATCAAAGTAACACTTACTATCCTATCTTCACTTCCCATTAACAGTCATTAAGCACTGTTGCTGATTGAAGCAATTTCTTTAGGGATCTCAACCTCATTTTTAAGAGAACCTTCTACAGTGGAAAACAATATCATAGAGGAACAGTGACTTCAAGAGAGGAAGAAGGTTCTTCAATCATGTTCTGACCTTGACATTTCTCTGCAGCAGAAGTTCACTAAGTACACAACCAACGTGCACTAAACTTCTGACTTCTTTCTTCCAGCAGCACTAGTGCCCCTCTATTAACCAGGGAGGAAAACACCACTTCAAAAGATGGTTATAGCAAGCCTATTAAGGGTCTTTAATTATTGTACTGGCCTGCACTGGTGATTATTATTTATAGAGCCTTTTCATACACAGAGAATCAACAAACAAATAAAAACAAACAAATTAAAATAAACCAAATAAACAAACAAACAAAACCGCAGCTTATTCTGTCCTCTTACAGTCAACCCTCAGAGAAATCCCAGCTGTGATAAATCTCAAAGGTAATATATGGCACAGGAAAGATTTCTGATGTTGACTTTTTCTTCCCATTATAAACAATGTCACAGATTGATAGCTTTTGTTGCAACAAATGCAATTCTCAGAGGAAACCCAGTACCTGGATGTAACACAAAGGGGCAGGGAAAAGCCTGGGCTATGAGCACTGAGCTGCAGCAGCACAAATCAATATGTGTTCAGGGCTGTGGGTGCATTGTCTGAGCTTTACACTGTCCATCCTGGGCTTGTAGGTGGGACATGATCACATGGGGTAACAAAAAGCATTTTAAAAACATTTCATGATTCAGGGGGGTTCCTGTGACTCTCTACACTCTCAAGGAACTTGTTCTGTGGAGGGTGTTTTATGGGTGCCTTGCAAGGCTTTACTGATTTTACAAGTCATCATCTTGTGCCATTGTCCTCTAACTCAGCATTTAGCAGAGTATTTCAGTTTTACTGCTTTAAACGGTTCTAGGGAAAATGGTACTTTTCCTAAACAGCACTACGAGGCTGAAGAAATCAGGGCTAACCCTTATTTAAGCAGTAGCAGAAATGCCAACCTGGTGTCAAACCAGGTTCATATACAAGGCAGATGTTCATCAGATCACAATTCAGAGAAGACGTATTCCAAAGTCTGAAAAATGCACCTCACCATTTTCAAATTTCTCTCAGAGACGTGTTGTTATTGACTGGGCATGTTGGTACCCATCTGGCTCTTGGCCCTTAAACACAAATTTTTCTGACTGGTGTATGGCTGTGGCCAAACCAAACCTAGTATCAGCCTTGTTTGACTCAGACCTCCAACATTCAAGAGCTCATAAGACTGATCATGAATGTTCACACTCTGAGCTGTTTCCAAAGTTTCCTACCCATCATACTGAGTAACTGAGTTCACTTTATCCTTCCAGGGAAGAAAAATCCATCAGTGGTACTAAATATAGAGTCATCGCTTCTGCTTAAGAAGCACTTGACCTGAAAATTAGTGACTGCCAGGGAATATTTTAGGGAAGAATCACTGCATATCTGCATGGATCTCATTCTGTCAATGTCCCACTTGTCAAAAAACATGTTACCAGCCTGAGAGCCATTGGGTGTATCCTACTGCAGCTATTTAATTCCCACTGCCACAGCCCATCCACTTAGGGAAAGAGAGAAAGAAGATAAAAGTTTGTCTCTGTGTTTTCCTGCTTTCCATGTCCACTTTACAGTGGTTACACAGTATGAAAATACAATGTGACCTTGGAATTTGGTGGCCAAACTGCCCACTGATTTTATTCCATATATAACGTAGGCTGAATATCAGGTTGTCAAAATTCAGTCTAAAATAAAAAGAAGAACTCAAGACCACTTAACTTCTATGCAGCTAACTACACAATTCCAGATCCCACTATATGAAATATTAGACTAGATTTTGGATCAATGTAATACCTACTACCATTAAGCACTTTAAAAGGAAAACATCTTACCAAGTGTCCCATTTGGCTGACAAATTTCCAACACAATGAATAGAAAAACAGAATACAGCATTGTGTTCAGGGAGCACAAGTGGATTTCAGCTCTGTAGTATTTCTTCATCTATATGAAGAAGGCTGGATAGCCTATCACATACTTGCTTTCTCACTATTTATTAGGTCCAGACGTGTACTAAAGTAAATTAACAATCAATTGTGGAGTGAATTATGACAACTGTAGTAGGACTGAGTAGATGCACATGGGAACATAGTATTAATTTTCCACCTCTACATATGTCACCATTAATGCTAAAGATGAGTTGGGGGGAAATCTTTTGCCATGTACTCTCATACAGAGGACATCTCCCTGGTAAAACCTAAACTGTAGGGTGGGAACATTCAAGTCCGTCCTTCAGTGGATCCATCTAGAGGCACAAAGCTGTGCTGGTAGAAAATCTAAGATCTCTCTTGATGTACATATGATTGACAGAGTAAAATAATTTAAAACAAAGCAAGTATAGGAATAAAAAAACACCATAAGAAGATAGGAAGGCTCTGTGCACAAAATCTTCTCTTTCTCCTTCTTGAGTTTAGCCCAGGTTTTAAGTCCTGTAAACCAGACAGAATGCAAAGTCACTAATTGGAGCGCAGCTATTAAAATAATTTGTGCCATAGCATCCATAGCTTTCTGTCATCTTTCTAGGGCACTTGGGCTGCAGTAGCTATGTATTCTAATAAGTTCACTCATTGCATTATATAGCCTGTTAGTCAAACAAATTGTTGGGTACAATGTGTTCCCAGTCATGCCAGGGAAGGCTGTTTGTGCAACTACAATGATATTTTACAAAAAGTAAGTACATTTAATACCACAGTCATAGAGCTCTAAATATGTTTGTCTTATTAAAATGGACAGATATATGACAGGACTAAGGGAAAAAGGTAATTTTTAATCTTATGCTTTTAATTTTTAATGTGAGCACCATATTATTGTAAGCACTTCCATCACATCTTACATAATAGAAAAATAAAATATCTCTGCAGAGAACCAAGAGTCATATAATGTTGAAGGTCACTTGCCCTACAACTTCACAAAGAATTCATTGATACGATGTGAGAGCAAGGCAAATAGATGCAATTAAAATATGCTAAAACCAATAATAAAAACCACTGGCTTTTGTTTACTCTGGAAGTGAGCAGGAACCATATTACCTCTGCAAACTACTTTCGCTTCACCCAATTCAGGCGGAATTATTGGCACGACCTTTTAAAAATGTACAAGTGTGGAATCGATGTCGTTCCAGAGGCACTGCTGCAGAGGCAGAGCTGGCCATGCTGTGGAGCCATGTATTTCTGCATCAGAAGGCAGCTGAAACCTAATTATCGTCAATCACACCCAGGAAAGCCACGGCAGTGACAAGCCCTTTGCAGGTAGCGTAGGTGGGCACGTGCCTGTGGGGACGCCTTTGTGTGCATGAGCACGTACCCACTGCTCTTCCAACACCCACGAGGTGAGACTTAGGAATGAGTTATAGGCAGTGTCACTCTTTTACAATAACAAACACTGGTCAGAAACAGCAAACTGCAAATGATGTACAGGGAGCTGGCAGGCTGCCACCATCCCGCAGACCCTGCAGCCACAAACCGCACCAGATCACTGAGGTCATCACTACTCCTTGGTCTCCAGCCATCCAGTATTAAAAAATAACAGTTGGCTTATCAGCAACACTGCTTAAGCCCAAGGACAGCGTAAGAAACCCCAATTTGATATTTCTTCCTCCTCCTCCTCTCCCAAAGCGCTAGTCCTTACAGTTCATCCTCAAAGGTCACGAATTGAGGTGGGGAGCATTGCACAAACCTCCTACTGCAACAGCTGTTTACATCAGTGCCACTTCTGGAGCCATCAAGAGAATTTTGGAATGTTCAGCAGAAACCTGAGCAAATTTTTTGTGAAATTTATAAATTTATCTCTCCACCTGAAAAAAAAAAATAAAAAGGCTTGTTCTGAGGCAGTGACTGATTTTTCCAGAAATGCCTTTGAAACCTCACATGCAAGGGGCAAATCAAAAATACAGGCTTGCTTTCCAAGGTGCCAGCCAGTCTATCTCATCAAAGCACTGGAGTGACCTATCAGTGAGTGAGTCACTCAGGTGTCCTCAGTTTAGTGACAACACCTTGAGCAGCCATCATGCTGATCCTGTGCTGTCTCTCCCACGGATCAAGAATTGACCCTAGTAAGCAGAAGGAACACAAATACTTCTAATGCCACACTGGGTTTGTGGGTCAGTCCCCAAAACCTCTAAACAAGATCTGAGCTGCTGCTTGGTGCTACTGGAGGGAGCAGTGCAGGATTTAGGGAACCTAAGTCAGAAGTACGCCCAAGACCTGTGGCCCTTACTAGTGAGGCAGGAATACCATTATATCACTTAATATTCATAAAGAGTGCAGGTCAACAAAATAAGTTACTTTCTCTTTATTCCTTTTAAACCAGTTTTAGCCCTTTTTCCATGTGGGAAATTATCTGCTCTGTTAATGTCCACTGAATTTATGTGATGATAGGACCTACCACAAAAACTCCACACAGAGCATGCTTTAATACTCTGCTTCACAGTGTGCTCCCATCTTCCACAAGAACTGTGGACCATGGTTTGTTTTAATGTCTCCTAAATAATAATAAACTTTAATAGTTAAAAACAAAACAAAATAAGACCCCTGATTTTATACTGTTCCAAGTAATATATTTCTCCATATATAACAAGAAAAATAAATTTAGCTTCTGGCAACTTAATTTGTAGATAACTCTGGTTGTTTGAA
>NC_046221.1:34732964-34820464 GCF_009819885.2 Catharus ustulatus
CCGCTGGGCTGTCCCTGAATATGATTTGGAGATGACCAGGAGGGAGAAAAAAACCACCAAACAAACAAACAAAAAACCCTGCATTCATTGTCTGGGTTTTTCTGCCGCTTTTGCAGAGCACATTGCAGGGTATCTCAACAAAGGCTTTTGCTCGCCTTGGAGAGATGAAAGGGGGACATCTCCCTTCACTTCGGAGAGCTGCGACGCACACACGGCATTATTGTGAAATACAACCTCGCTCGTACCCTGCAGCAGGGTTTGCTCCAGCAATGGTGCACTTCGGAGACCAATTTGTTTAGCTGATCACTGTCTCTTTGACGTGGCTGCAAATGTTACCTTTCTTTTTCAATCAAAAACACAGCAGGGTGTGCCATCTGTTTGGCACAGCCTTCCCTCTCTTCCCCGATGCCTTTTTGTGCAGATCATTTTACATGGCAATTTGCACGGATCTTTTATACCTTGATTTTGGTAAACATTTCTGTTTTCTTTTTTTAAATAACATGTCGCTCAGCTGACTATCTTCAGTGTTTAAAAAAAAAAAAAAAAAAAAAAAAGGATGAAAAAAGCACTATGATTGCAAGCAGTAAAATAAAATAAAAAGTATTTTAAAAAAATATTTTCTGAGCAAATGGCTGCCTGTCATTACATTGATTATTTAAAATAGACATGTTTACCAAGACTGGCTAGCGCATTTTACGCTGCTGTGTTCCACATCATTTTCCTCCTTATATTTTACCTGGCAGGCACAGCTAATCAGAAGATTAATTTAACCATTTGAAAGACCTTTTTAAAGCAGGTTAACAAAAAAATAGCCACCGTATTAAATTGTCATTATATAACAAAAGCTAGCAGTAAAGCGGTTAACTATTTTTTCCCCAGCTCAGATGCTGCTCAGAGCAATGAAACCCCCTAAAGTAGGAACAGATGATCAGCACCACAAGCCGAAGCCACGGGGATGCTCACGGAGTTGTGAATGCTTTGCAGCATACAAATGAATTATCCTCATTCTTCTCCTGCCGGAGCATATAGGCCAGACCTCATTAGGATTCAATATTGCTCTGCTTTTCTAATGTTAATGTTCCAGTTATATAAGAAATGTGAAAAGGGGCTACGTATGGGGGAGGTGGGGGGGAGCTGATGCCACATTTATGGTCAACACGATGCTGTAATTTGAAAAGCACAGGTTCGTATTTTTGAGGAAATTATTGTGGTTTCCTATCTTCTCCCTGAGTCCTAAAGCAGCATTATGTCCTCTCCTCCCTCCATAAGTGCATTTCTATGGTGTACCTATCCCACAGCCACTGCAAGAAGAGATTTTATAGGTTCAGGTTTTTTTTGGGGGGGGGGAAGATGCTGTGACTAAACATCAGATTGTAAAAGCTTGGAGTTCATTTTGCTGTAAAAGGAAACATTGCACTTTATGTTAATAAACAACTGTAGGAGTTTTCACCATCCAGGAATAACTCAGACATTAGTCTGCGTTCTTTTGTCTGGAGAGCAGCAAGCAGGGTAATGAAAACAAAACCCGCCGAGACATAAAAATACAATTTATACCTTTTTATCAAGCAAAGAGAAAGTTGGTTAACGTTTGAAAAGGGAGCAGTAATGTATATTTATTGACAATTTTATTGTAATAATTAGATGTTTACACAGTCTGGACATTGTGGCTAAATCACTTCCAGCATGTTTATTTGTAAAGGGCTGTTTTCAGGGCAGTGCAGTAGGCTCATTAAGAAGACAGACTGTATTAAGATTCAAAGAAATTATTACTTCCCAGGCTTTGCTTCACTGGTTTGGATTTAGAATACAATATAAAATAATTTCAAAAGAAAAAAAATAAAAGAGGAAAAAAATTAAAACCGCAACAGCAATACCATCTAAACACCCAGCAGACTGGAAATGATGAAGCAAAATGGAGAATATTTTCTCCTGTAACGGCAACTTCATCTTTTCTGTTCCAAAATAATCTGGTATTGTACATTCAAAACAATACACAATGTTGTGGATGCCACTTCCAAGTGTCTCTTTGTGGCTGTTAATATATATCGCTTTAACACTTGTATTTATTTTTTGCACTTCAGCTAAATGACTACATGATATTTACTTCATTTTTGCAGGCAGTGCTGTTAGTCCACCTTTAAGAAGTCTTTAAGCCAGCATTTGGTTTATACATTTATTTGATGTGTAGGTGTCCTCTTTTTTTCCCTTCAGCCAAAGAAAGATCATTTTTTTACTACAAATCCTCAGAAATGTTCATTATTAACCTGGAAACTATTGCATGTTTGATTTTTTTTTTTCATAGGCAAATAAACAAGTGCAACTTTTATACTTAATTTTTTGCAGAAACCTATTTGGGGGGCTTCTTCACTAACCAGTTTAAAGTGATTTGTATGATCTGGAGAGAATTTTACACATGCTAAGTGTGCCTAAACACCAACTACAGATTCTTCTGGTTTTACAAAGGTAAGAGAAAGGAAGGCAGCTGAAATGGAAAGAGCTCTCAGCAACACAGCCTTGACAAGCAAGTGCTTCTACATCAAGTTAAGAGCACTGTCCTGCATTTAGTGCAGCATCCATTTTAAAATTTAAAATGTCTTTAAAAATTAAGACAGCAAATAGGCTATAATGTTGCTCCTGTCCAAGTATGTTTCCATTACAATTAAGAAATCAATATGCAGTATTTATTGCTGAAAGATTATGCATAAAGAGGAGCACATAAAAGGTACCGTTGCTTAAACCTTCCTGGCTTTCCTTTAGCTACTGTTTAGCTACTTTTCCCCAGAAGCCGACTCATTAAATACCATCCAGTCCATTCCATATAAATGCTGCATGCTCACCACTCTCACAAATAAAAACAGAGATGATAAAAGAAATGGATAAAGAGATGTCAGTTTGCAAAGAAAATACTGGGTTATATTTCCTGAGAGCTGTACAAGCCAACTCACAAACTTGAAATATTACAGATTTGGTTTTACAAGTCAATCACAGCAATATATTTGGCCTTGTAATTACTGTCAGTTTTGACAGGGAAGGCAATAATTTTTTTTCCTGACATGTGAGTTTCAATAAAATCAGGTAGCCACATCACAGAACACTTTCTTACAGAGAATTAAAAGGACTTCTCATAGAGATAAAGAATACTGCCAGGATTAAATATATGTCATACATTCAATTCAAGAGTATGGGGAAAAAAAGGAAAAAGGGGGGGTGGGGAGGGACGACTGTCCTTACATATGGACCTGATCCAAAGCCTATTATAAGGATGAGAATGTTTCTATTTACTTGAGTGGACTCTGGAAAAACCCCTTTCTGTTCTCAGAAGACACAAGAGATAAAACTGAAAGCTATTTTTATCTTTTTCTCTCTTTCCTAAGACACCCAACTGGTTAATGAAAATTTAACTACCCAAGGTGAATAAATGGCCACAATCTGAAATTTTAGCTATTACGCTTTTAAAAATTGTGAATGAAATGCTTTCTCTTTCAATCAGAATCAATGTAAAACTGCATATAGTCAAAACTGGTTTGAATCTATCCCAGCCAGCCACACTGAGGTATATGATACTTTAAAGAATCCTTTACCTTTTCAAAAATATACTAATTGGGGACCAAATTAATCACTAAGGTTATGCATTAACATGCTTGCTGGGTAAGAAATAGTGAACTAGGTTCCTGCTTGGAGACTGTGAAGTTGAAGGAGGATAAGGAACACATAAACCCACAGAGGAGCAGCATTTTTAGTGTACCAGGCATAGAAGAAGACTGGGGTTGTATTCATTCTGCCATTTCACAGCAGTGTCAGCTCACTGCTGACTTATGGAATTGCAAAAAAACTGGCCTGGAACAGACCTTAGGAGGTGATTTAGTACTTGCCCCAACCCCAAGGCAGGAATCACCATGGTTCAGTCATTCCTAGCAGGTGAGTTTATTCCCTGCAGGTTCTCCAAATCCTCCAGAAATGGAAATCACAGAAGCTCCCCAGGCAACCAACCCCCATGCTTCACTGCCCTCACCACTGGAAAGCTTCACCTTGTGCCTGATCTGCCTCTACCTGGAAGCAATGTAAGCCTGTTATTTCTTGGTGCCATCCATGATTAACCTGCTCCCATTTAGCAAGTAAGGGTGTAAGAACTGAGAACAAAAGGCTATTTAGGCATTCCTAACATGAGATGGAACAAATGATAAAAATTACCAATTCGGAGTTTCTTCTAAAGCCATGTCCTCTGTCACCCACCCTTCACTTGGAACGGTTGGAATTACACCCTGGGCAGACCAGAGCAGACACAGCACAAGCTCCTGGCAAGGAGCTGTATTTCCTGCTACTTTCAGAACCTGCAACTCCATTAAGTTCTCAGGACAGGACTTAATTATGAGAGCAATAAATTTGGCCTAGAGAAAATAGAATATACTAGGAGACATAGGGACTGTCAGTGGCCCATATACAGATGTTATAATTCTGTGTCAGTATACTCATATAACAAGATAAATCCTCACTATTATAGACTTGTTCCTTGGCTGAAAGGAGAGGCACAGCCAAAGTATTCATCTACCCTTGACAGCTGTCTATAATAAAGATTCCTGAAGACAGTACTAGTATCTGCCCCTATACAATTTCAATTTGGTAGGGAAACGGAGCAGACAATGAAACAGGCAGGGTCAAACACAACTTTTCTCACATCTGGCATACCTGCAACATTTTCAGAAGTATAAAACCCAATTAATCCTGGTATAATCAATCAGACCTCAGCACAGAGTGTAGAGATCATCAGGGTGTGAACTGGGAGTTCAAAATGAGTAGGATGTAAAATACTTCCATCTGGTTAGAAGAACTATCTTATGCCAAGGAGATCTTCTCTGGAGATCAAAATCACCAAAGCCATTTGCTTTGTGTTCATAATACTCCCTGTATTTGTTAAGTGCTGGGTACAGAGTGATTTTGAACATCAAGAACCACTTCACAGATAAATTGGCACCCTGTATCCAGGTGGTCAACTGATGGCTAGCACTATACTTTAAACTGCTAAAAATTTAATTTTCTGCAATGATTCTAAGTCCTGTATCTCACGAGCAAGAAGTTGCAGGAGCAGTTGCAATAAAGCCAAGGGAAAAGCCAAGGGAACTATGTGACTAATGCTTACGCTTGTCAATGCAGAGTTAATACTGTGCTTTCAAATTAAGAATTACCTACATAACTTTTGCTGAGTTAAAGGGAGAGTCACATGGGTAAATTCCCTTGTTTCAAACTATACATGCAGAACTGACTGTTTTCAAGAAGCAGACAGTGGAAAAGACAGAAGATATTTGTGTCATTGACAACTGCCTACATTTCAAATTTTTTTTCTGTAATACCAGCAAAAATTACAACACTCAGAATGAGCAGAATACTCACAAGCCCACAGACAAGGGAAGGACATACACAACCAAGTGTTATGATGAATGTAGTCTGAATAGCTACTGCAATTTCAGTTAATACATTTAACAAATAGTATGTCTATTGTGACTGTCAACTAGACAAAGTAATTGAAATAATTGTCTGCATTATCACAATTAATTCATAATCAAACACTGTTTACCAAATGAAATATGTGTGCCCTCAGTAGGTGCTCAGTGCTCCATTCTGTGATCCCTGTGAGTCACCCTGGTCAGTTTTAGACTGAATTACTCTAACACATATTCCCCATGTTTCAGATGTTACGGCATCTAAGCAAGGGTATTTTGCATGAAGGCCTCCTTTACATCAGCTAGAATGTGCAAAATAGAATTCCACTGAAATACATTACCAATTAATGAAATGGGCATGATTAAATCCCTTTGTGGTCCACGTATGCTTCTTGGAATCATCAGCCAGTCTGAGGACTCACAAATGGGAACACATCACACCATGGTTTTGTATGCCATTCTGTCAGATCAGGCTATAATTCAAAACCCTGATCCACACCTGATGGACAAACACCTGCATAAATTTCTAGCTCATTGAATTTATTAGAGATGCTCAGAAGCAACAGTGCAGCTGAAGGGTCTAAGACAATATCAGACATAGATCAGCAAGGCTCAGTTTTCAGCTAAGAGCCAGACATGTAGCTCTTTGTTCTCCTCCGCTTGCCAAAGCCTGACAGACACCACCACTAGTGTGGATTCAGGTTCACACTCTCAAGTAGCATTCATATAATCTGCACCTGAAACATTAATTTGACCCAATTCTGTCAAAATCTAATGTTTTAGGAAGACATCTCATGGTACATGTTCTCCTCTTCACAATTTTTTAAGCAAATGAATGCAGGAGCAAAGTAAAGACAGAGTATTCACAGAAATACAAATCATAACATGGCTTAGCAAGAGAGATTATTCTGGATGATGCCTCTGCATTTTGAACTTTCACTCACCTGAAAACTTACAAAGCTCAGAAGAGAAGATGTTTGCTCTGCCCTTAAAGCAGTACCAAATACATTAGAGGGAGGAACTCTGGTCACAAGCCAATAATGACCTAGGGGTGACCTTGGGTGGCTATCACAGGACAGCAAGTAGCTGAACAGGTAGCCTCAGTCTAGAAGTGGTTAGGCATACTGTGCGCGTCTCAGAAGCAGAAACGAATGGAAAGGAAGCCAGTTACTTTAGAGACCTTCCAAAACAGTTTTCACAACTGCTAATGTGGAGTGACTATTCTTTAGTCAAGTAACAGAACTCTAGATGTACAGATTATTCACTCCTCCTTTCATTGAGGTCTAATACCCTAAAACTAAATCCAAAATTAGCTTGAAAACAAGAAGAAAAATAGTTTCAAAACATTAATCTGGAGTATTTTAGACACAAGCAAAAATTACTGTGACAAAAGACACAGATTTTGATAAGGTACTGCTGACACAATGCACTAAAATGGTGGGGAATGACAAAAGAGCTAATAGAATAGAGCCTTTCAACAATTGTAAATACATTTTTTTAAAGCTAGAAATACCTTTTTTTCTGTGGAAAAGGTAGTGTGGCCATTATGAGCATGTCAATGTAAACATCAGAAAGGAGAAGCCAGCATCAAAACAAGATTGTAAGCGACGAAATAATAAAACCCACTCCTTCCTACACACACATGTGCATTCATGCCTGACTGCTTTTAATTTAAATATAAGGAAAGAATGGCAGTCCTCTCTGAAGAGAGCAACAGAAAAGGAAGATGTTTTCCTGATGCCATGTGACTGTTTACAGATTTCATCTTTCCCCTTCCACACTGAAATAAGTCTGAGAGGCTGAAGACGACCAGTGAACAAACTGAGTTGCCCACACCTGTCAGACTGTCTGTGCTCTGCTCTTCTCACACTGACCCTATTAGATTTGACTATTAAAAAGCAGCATTGGGCCATGTCAGCTCTTGGGTGGGAGGCTGCCAAGGCACACATCCACGCTGCTGACTTTTCAATTGATAATGATCCTGTGCAATATTTTTTTCCTTTACTCCAGGCAGCTCTGCACAGGGGTCGGTTCTGGGGTGCTACATACTCGTCTTATAGCATGAGGTGTAAAACTAAAGTGCTTATTCTCATGGCCATTAAAAATCCCACAGCACTATTTACAAATATGGAAGCAATTACAACAGATTGGAAGTGGCCAAACTTGTAATTCTCTTCTGCTAACATAAATCCTCCCACTGTAACTGAATGTGGATTTTTTTTTTCATCTCACAGCATAAACTTTAAAGTCTTGCTGTAAAATGCTCATTAGCCACAAATCTCTTTATGGACTAGCACTTGCTTTACAATAGAGGGTGAAAGGAAGTTTGCTCTATGGGTTGTGAGACAGTGAGGATACTTTAGGATAAAAGCTCCAACATATCAGTTTGCTAGAGCAGAAAATTAATAGAGATAGATTGGTTTTTAGTGGCATTTGAAACTAACTGCCTCTTCATCTACCAGCAGCTCTTCTTCTCAGACTGCCTGCACTGTTGTACGTTATTCTCCAACACACTGCTACAAGATGGCACCTCGGATTTTTAAGCTTTTCCTGTTAATTAAAAGATTTGTCCTCCCAAAAAGCTGGGAAGAAGCTGACAGTTTCAGTTTTAAATCTGACTTATGTTAACATAGCTTTCAGGTACAGAGGTTTTTCCTCTGCTTTGCTTTGAACCCAGCAATTGAATTTCTATGAATTTGTCTGTGTGATAGTTCGGACTAACGACAATTCCAGACAGCAGCAACAGAATTGTCTAGATCCCATTAAAAAATCACTCCTAAACAAATCTGTAAAAGGCTATGATATAACAATTAATGGGTTACCACTGCCTGATTTGCTTTACAATTAAAGGGAAAATAAATATATATATTCTTTATCACAACACATTTGGATAAAAAAAGCTGAATTCCTTTCACTTGCATGTCCTGCCACCATCTAATCCCCCTTTACTTCTTCCTGTAGGATGGAAAGATGAGTCAAGTCACAATTGCATCCCAGAAGTGCCAAATCCTGTGCTTACACCCAGCTTGAATCCACCATTTTAAGTTCATAATGTGAAGTTGGTTGGTGCTGGTCCCTCACAGCAAGACAATGGATATTGGGCAGGAAATGAACTCTATGACAGAGGTGTAGATTTGGCAGAGCACACTTTGCTGTATTAAACAGACTCCTGTCTGAGAAACACCAGCTTCAGAGAAATCCTGGTAAGTGAAGGACTTACAGAGTTTATCAGTACTTTGTGCTATGTAAAGTGGAAAGTTGTTTGTAAGGTTTCCATGCATATGCTTATTCCCACGGTTACCTACTAATAAATTTTTCATCAAGTTGAGTGAGAGATGAGAGAAACTTCAAATGGCTCATGCAACTGAAGAGCACACCACTGTCATCTACCTGGGTACTTTCACATTTTAATATTTTACAGCTTCCCTATAGATCCCACTGAACTTTATCAAGCTAAGATTCTAATTTACACCCACAACTTCATTTTGAGAAGAACCTGAGATAGAAAAATGGATTTCTATTATTTGGCTTAGAGAAATCAGTGCTGTTTTTTCATTTGGTTCAGCTTATGGAAATAATTGCATCTCTTTCAGAAAGAGGACAAAGAGTATTCAGCAAAAAAAGCACTTTGACACTATATTGCTTGGTTTTGAGTTACTGCTTGAGATCGTGATGCAACAGCAAGTGAATTCAATAGCTTCTCATTTCAACAGTCCTTGGATTAGGTTCTAAAGGATTATTCTTTATGTTCCTTCTAATACTGTGTCATACTCAGACTGCAGAGACAAAATAAGAAAGAGGTTTATGGATTTAGCTTTGAATTTAGAATGGTATCTTAATTAGTATTCACTTTCAGCTTATTTCCAGTCACAGAAAGTTTTTATCATTAATCGGGGAGCAAAAGGTAAGCTGAGCCATATCACTTCTCTAAATCTTATCCATACATCTTTCTGATAAAAGAAACAGTGCATGCACTGCCATCAGTACATGTAATTAGTGGCAGTATGCACAAAGAGGTGTATCCCAACGAGATGCTGCAAAAATACATGAACCAGTTATCCGTATATAGCAGCACATGCAAAGAGTGGCATGATTATATCCGGGTGCCTCTGCTATAAAAAGCATTTGTATTACCCTTACTTCTCTGAATAAATTCAAATGACAGCCCCATTTCATTTCTTCATTCAGTCTGGAGGCCAGATGGCATTAGAATCATTTACTTCACCTTGTTGTGCTTAATTACTACAATCAACACACTATTTTCCAAATTAATCATAACAAAGTAATTTCATTAGTAACACAGCAGGCTGTTGAATTATTAGCATCATAACAGTTTGCAAACAATTAAACTTTATTTGAACCTTAAAAATTTGCAGAGTAGAACATTATTATAAGATCTAATGGCAGTACCATACAAATCCAGAATACAGCAAATAATCAAGTAAACACTGTACAGTGTGAGTTACAATCACCTTTTAAAAATCTGCTCTCTCTCCGTTCACAGAAAGGCAAGCACAATCTAAGTGAACAAAGAAAATTAAGCAATTAGCATCTTCTACCCGCATTTCGTTTAAGTTATATTAACTGAGATTTTCTTATCCAAAAAAGGTTATGGTATTCGGACGGATTTAAAGTAAACCATTCATCCGTGGTGCACCGCTGGTTTATTGTGAGATATTACCACTGAGTTTCAGGACATCTTTCACGTTTTGAATTCAAGGCAGTTTATTTACTCTCCCCTAGCAATAAGAACTAAGAAGGGGGAAGCCCTAGAAGAGAACTACAGACAAAAGCCACTTGATGTCTCCGGCTGTCACCACCCAGGAGAGGCCGCGCCGGGCAGCTCTGCCCCTCATCGCTTGGGTAAGGACTCCCTCTCCTGGAAAAACGGCAGAAACGGCGCGGGACAGCGCGGAGGGGGAAGGGGACAGCGACGGCAGCGGGACCCGCCTCGGGATCCGCCTCCGCCCGTCCCACGAAAAGCTGAAAATCTGCTGCCACCCAGCGCCGCGGCCGCGCAGCGCACGGGCCGCGCCGGGGCCGCCCCGAACCGGGCTGGGCCGGGCCGGGCCCTCAGCGAGCCCCGAGCGAGCGCGCCAGCCCTCGGCAGGTGGGGCAGGCCTTGCTCCCTAAAAAGCACATGGTGGTGGTGGTGGTGGTGGGATTCGGAATTCTGTAATTAATAAAAAGCCATTTTCGGTGGGCAGGTTTATGGCGCTGCCATGTTAACAAGGGAGAAGCGGCGTTTCCAGCCCCGCTATTAACGCTTCACATTCTGTACACAATCCACCAGCACGCTTGACAAATTAAAGTAGTAAAAGATCTGAAGACTATAATCTATCATTTTAATGCTTCGCTGATAACGCACAGAATCAATTCCAATGACTATCTCTTTAAAAAATTACAACAAAACTCCGTCCCGTTTGATGCCCATTAGAATTCAGTGTACCTGCAAGCACCACGCATCAGCTAACACAGAGCACAACACCTTAGTTTACTGCAAGGATCCAAATTCCGAATTCAGACTAACATTTCCTTTTAACCCCCAGTGTTCCCAGGCTCTGAAGCATAGGCTCGGCTGCTCACAGGCTGGCCTGAGCTGCCTCCTTGGCAGATGAAGGGTCTCACAAATCAGCTCTCTGGGAACACCCAAAAAAGTTGGTCTTGCATTCTAATGGTAAAGCACATCTCCAAGAGAAGAGTATGTGAAGTGTTAAGTCTGACTTGCCCAACCACAAGGGATAGTATTTTAGTGTATTTTTTTATATTTCAATCAATGTTTTTTATTAGCCACAAAGTTCTGGCTTTGACACAAGAATGCGGGTAGCTGCTGCTAATTCACACAGGGTGAAGATGAAGATCTCTGCTGCACAACCTGTACCAGAATTCCACATACTAGCAAGGTATCCAGATTTGACTTTGCAAAAGTATCTGTAAGGTACAGATAGAGTATTTCACACTACCACGGACAAAAATATTCTTACCTGCAATTTAGCTTCTGTTGACTTAGCAAAAATTTTCAGGGTTAACATATTTTCACAAATTTTCATAGAATTACCCTGTCCAAGTCAGAATGGTACCATGGCAGTAGTACCTTACAGGCCCATTTATTACACCAGCAAAAGAATCAAGTCTTTATTGTGTGTCAACAAAATAGTAATTAACAATACAATACTAAATATATGAGAAAAAATAATCATTGGCTAAAGCATAACTTTAAAACATCTAGAAACAGAATACCCTGAAGACTTGAAATACTATACATAAATTTCCCTCAACTTTCTGATGAAATGGCACAAGATGTACAGTGAGTATTAAAAGGTTAATGCATGCATGAATTGAATAATAGTTTACCCTCAAAGCTCTGCTTAAATTTCTGAATATGCAGAACAGGAAAATAGAACATAAACCTACAGCTAGACAGAGTGCTGCTAACATATTAGAAAAAAGAGCAACAGGCACTAACTACATGGTTGCTTGTGCCCCATATGTTAATTACCATCTATTAATTTCCTAACATTACAATTCTAACATTACAATTCTATAAAAAGTAGCTAAGAAGAATATTTCCGTAAAGTTATGACCAATTACAGTTTATAATGTTTAATATACACAAGGCAACGATCTGACTACATTCACTGAAACCGCAGAACATGTACAGCAGAATCTTCTTCCAGAGGCCAGGTCTGTAAACTGCAGCTGCACACCACTCTTCATTTCAAGTGCAGATTTCTCCTGATTAAGGAGAGGGAAGTTGAAAGTTCATCATTAACCAAAAAACCTCAAACATGCATATCAAACCCTGTCCAAATATCCATCCCCTTCCACAGTTTTCTGCACAGACAGATATATACATATTATTAAAGTAACAAAACTAAATAGAAACAACATCAGTTTTCTTTTTAAAAAAAATCTGGAAAAGGAACACAGTTATTAAATAACTGTTTTGTACCCTGTGGTTTAATATTTCATATAGAATCCCAGAAAAAAAAAGTACTTTAAATGAACCTTCAATATATTTTGCCATAATCTTTATGTTAACAGGACTCCTACAAAGGTTCCAGGAAAGACATACTTATGAAACAGAGAACAAGGGAACATATAAGCCATTACAGAAGATTGGATTAAAATGTACTTACCCAGGCCTCTCAAATATCATACATCTCCATTACGTAGTCTTTAGGCACCAAGCCAATGGTTCCCTTCATTTCTCCTACCCACCAGCCAAATCTATTGTACTCCTAATTGAAAACAATACGCAGTATTAACCTTTAGTCTGATATAAATGCAATAGAGTTTTGTATGCAACTCCTTACGGATGCTTTCTCTTATATACAGTTATAATAATTTCAACTGAAAATTAAAACATTTTATCTTTTTGTTATAGGCATTCACATGCAGTTAGGCAAAGGCAGAAGCTAAATTTTAAAAAGACCAGGCGTACTCAAGAAAATTTCTTAATTACGGCTTCTCTAACACCTTCTAAAAATAGCCGACCTCCTATTCTCTTTTCATCAAAAATACAAAACCCTTGTCTTTGACACTAAAATCTAACAGCACAACATTGACATATAACAATCAACAGGGATTCTTTTAGTATCACAAGCTAAACTCTAAGAAACTTACCATCAACTTATTTTAAAAACTACTTCACTCAAAGGGAAGGGAACACTATATATCTAATACATCATATCTTTCTATGGACAAAGTCTACTATTGCTTTAGGCTTGCAGAAAATTCTACAGCAGATCTCATATTCCTGACAGATGACTAATGTACTCCTGTTTCAAATATGTTTAGGCTTAGTGAGATAAATATGAAACAAAATGAATTCGTTTAAAGAAATAATATCTTCCAAAAGCAGTACCAAGTAAGAGTATTGTGGTATTGTGGTATATAATTATTGTAAAAATAAAATAATTTAATACTGATATGTAATTACTGTATATTGTGGTACATAATTTACTTTTTTCCTATGAGATATTTTAAGATTAATCCTAACAATGGTTCAATAAATTGTAACAGCTGGAATTGCACACACACATATATTGAGTTACAAATGAAGCATTATTAAAACAGACCGTACTCAAAACTGAATGATTAGTAAGACAGAAATTTCTTTGGAACAAATATGTAAAATACAAAATACACAGATATCCTTGATAAGCAACATCTGCTTCCTGCTACGCTGCTCTTCTGATTTGAAAAGCAAAAGGCTCTAGGATTTTGAATTAACTGGTCCTACTGAGATGAAGCTACTATTTTGAACTATAGGTAAAGTTTTTTGGTTATAAATAGCTGAGTGGAGCTTAAGGGTTAATGGCGTTTCATTAGAGCTCCAGCTATAATGATTTGCTGCTGGCATATTTTGCCTGGTCAAGAGTTGTCTGGGGTCCTATGAGGTACTTAAGTGTACTCAGCTCTCTCTGTGCTTAACTACGATGGCCCGCTTTCATGTGGGCTTTTTTGCTTTTTTTCTTTGCCTTCTTTTGTTTTTTAATGCTTGCATGCGGGCACACACAAAGTTCTGTATTTTCTAATTGTGGAAGGGTGAACACTAGTCTTCAATTAAACATTTTATTCCTTCATTTAACAATTAATTGGTGATTTAAAAGATTCTATCCTACTATGCATGAAATGCTGCAATAAGTGCGATTTAAAGGAAATCCACTTAAAAAACAGCAGGAAAGCCTTCATTTATTTTGTGAACATGCAAACAAGAAAGCTGCAAAAATAATTCCACCTTCTTCCCCCTTCCACTGCAAAGCAGACTGCTGGGGATGGGTTTGGTCCTGAAAGTCTAGAGGTGTCTGAACCTGATCTTCAGTGCACACTCCACAGAAGTTAATAACCTTTCCCATGGGGCTTCACATTACACCCCAAATCCTTAAAGGCAAAACAATACCCTGACACCGAGGTTTATAATCTTCCAGATCAGCCTGTTTAAAAATCTATGCTTTATCTCACAATACACTGTTTAAATATACAAACTAGATTTCAAGACTGAAGTGGGAAATTGCTGAAAGGAGCAGCACTCACGTATACTACTGGAATCTCAGCAATAAATCTCTCCAAGAGAAAGCAACAAAAGATTTTAAGCTGCTACATGGAATTTGCACAGTGACTGACAAGAGTGATTAAGCAAGTTTTGCTAGACATCAGCCAAAAAAACAAACAATACATGAAATGAGGGAAGTGGCTCAGTTAAGCAGTCATTAAACTGCATATGACAAATGGCACAGAAAAAGCCTGTGGATTACATTATCCATTGAAAATGTTCCACTTAGCAACACTACATGGACTTAGAAACAATTGTTTTTAAAGAAACAATTCAGATAGCTCAAATTCAAATTAAAAGCATGCTGCTGTTTTGAAAACTTTCTGGGTTTTGCTACTTACTAATACACCACTTACTGCTCTGGCATGAAGCTAAGTGAGAAGATGAAATGAATGTTGATGTAACAGACTAGTAAACTAATTTAAGGATTTGCTGCAACCATTATACCATACAGACAATATTGCAACACAGAAGCCTTTACTTTACATTACTATTCTTTGCGTGGGTCTCAAGAGCAACATGAATCCCAATTAAACTATCTACAGTCTGTAGAAGTCTGAACAAAAATATAATGCAGATACCTGGCTACCAAGAACATAAAACCTTAATCTCTGGTTTTAGAATAATTAGATAGCACTCCCTTTTAAACTGATTACAGACGTTTCTCTTTAAACTCCTAACCCCTCCTTTCTATCCTCAGTAACATGAAAGAGTGCTTAACTAGTGAGGCAGATAAGCAGCCCCCCTAGTCCTTTCTTGAAGTCACACATAAAATCCAAATTTATGTATTGTTTCTATCAATGTTATCAATTATAAACTCCTTTGCAGCAATATAATTTCATTAATGCACTGCTGTTGTGAGGTCCATATGTCTATTACTGCTGCTTAAGATGTGCAGAATAAAAGTCTGCCATCCACATTTGTGGAAAATAAGAATTAATATACAGAAAGATATGAATACAGTTAGGAGTTTTATATGGATAAAAAAGTTGGGAAGCACTGTGCTTTTGCAAGCATCAGCTTCAGATCTCAGGTACCACTGGGTTTACCATCTGGTATCCCTCACTGCATTCAGCTCTTAATATCACTGCTAACATAGGCAAGCGACTATACTTCAGAAGGACTGATAAAATAATGAAGAGTCCTTTAATCTACAGGAAACCATTGTAGTCAATTTATAAGAAATATTGCATCCCTTTGTAGGATGTGTAATTATTTTCTATTAATCATGTGCTATAAAGCTACATTATGTGGTTATTCTGTTATCACTAGAAAGAGGCCTGCAGTCAGCTCCTGACAATGTTAGGTAATTACTAACACAAAGCTTCTTTCTCCTTATGTAGAAACGCTATCAAGATCCAGAGGTGCTGTGATGCTCGCTGTATGAAAATAACTCTCCAAAGAAATTCAATAACTGCAAAATGAATTGCTCCAAGGCAAATAGAGGGATAGGAGAGGGGGGCAGGGCCAGATCCAGCTGCCCTGCAATGAGGAGAATGCACAAGTGTGCGGCCACGCTCTGCCATGTGACAGGGAGCACATTTGCCATACCAGGCAATGTTAGCAGGGCCTGGGGAAGGAGGGGGCCACCACAACCCACCCTCCCCACCCAGAAGACAAGCACCAGGGCAATGGAATATATTATGCCAAATAATATGAAACAACAACCTTAACAAATGACCAAATGCTTTCTAAGCTACTTCTGCATTTCCACTGTCATAGAGTGGATTATTTTTTTCCCCAGCAGAAATTTATTAACCAAAGTGAAGTAATTTCACAGGGCAGGAAGGAACAGGTTATGATTTAACATTGAACATGCTGGCAAAACACTCTCTGTACAGCATGCCAGATAGCAGGGGGTAAAAATCCCATCAGGGTTTACAGACTCCTTAAATGCTCTCAGTTGAACACACTGTGAGCAAATGCTTCTCCTTGTCCTCATCCCACCTATTTCACTGTACTGATGTCTAGGTACCCATGACATCATGAAACACTGATCATAAAACGTTTTGTACTTGGGGAAAATGCACTGATTAGCAATACACTGTTTTCTACACACATCATTTAAATCCAAGTTTTAGTACTCTACAGAAGAAAATTTTGATATTTTGTCATACAAAAAGAGAAAATTTTTATACTTGAGGATTTCCAAAGCATTTGCTACCTTTAGAACAGTTCCTCTGCCAATATGAGATTCTCCAGAAGCTTTGCCGCATATAAACTTCTACTGACTACAGCAAAAGTTGAGAACATCTAGTTCTTGTGCAATTAGTCTCCATTGTTGAATACATATGGTATGTTTTTTCATGTTTGTGGTGTGGGGTTTTTTATTTGTTTGGTTTTAAAAGAGTTGCTGAAAATTATCATTGTTTCAATGCCTTGAAGAAAAAAATTGAGTTGTATTTTAAAAAACACAACCAAAGTATGTGAATTCAAGATTTTTCTCCTTCCTTCTTCTGGTGGCACTGCAAGTAATACTAACTTACAGGCTGAATACCTGCAAACATTAAAACTGAAAAGCGAAATGTATCTATAGCCTTGTTTGGGGTTAAAATAAGTAAACTCTACTATCAACCTAAATGTGTGTCAGAAGCAGGGATAAATTTTTTGCAAAGAACATCCTAGGGTGCAATTTTGGCAAGATAGAAGTTTAAAACATCTCCAATTCATCCAGGAGATTCATACTAGCTAAAAAGTTTTAGAACTTCCTTTGGTGTAATTGTTGAATGATACACTATCAACCAGGGAGCAGTTTTGGCACAGAACAGCATTTTCTCTAAAAGCAGAGAATGACAAATGTCTTAAATAACTGAATGAGACTTCTTCACAGGTAGTAGAGTTGTTTTAAGACAGCAATAAAATGGTCATCTTTAAAAATATAAGCACCAGATTTATTGTATGGTTGCATTATTAGGTTTTATTTCCCACAATGACAAGAGAGAAAATATACAGCAATTAAAGATTTCCAATATAAATCACAGTAAGCAGACTGAGTTCTGAACCAAAACAGCCCCCAGAAAACACCCTGGAACAATAGAAAGGCCATTTTATTTTCCATTAGATGACACATGGCCAACTTTTTTTCTAATCTGACAGGTGAAGGCTTACATGTTATCAGTATGCAAACCAACAGAGCTAGTCACTTTGCATTAGTTCTAACCAACCTTCTGTTTAAAGGCCTTCACTATTGTCTTTAGGCATATACTTGTTGTTCTCCCATCCCCACCCATGAACATTAAAACTAAACAAGCCCGGAAATGGGCAATGTACAACAGAGCATTATATTTTAGTTTGGATCAGAAGCATCCCACTGAAGTGAATCTCCCAAACCTTCCCCCCACTGGCTCCCTTTGCAGAGCCATCAGCCTCAGAGCCCACACAATTACATTTATTTCAGATGAAGCTAAAATGGAAGATGTACTTGAACATGCTCCAATCATTAATGTGTTCTCATTCCACAAAACCAGGCTAGACCTCTTTGGACATCAAACAGCTTTGAAAAAAGCTGTTTGTTGTGGACACCAGGGCTCAAGCACTAAGTGTTCCACTCTGAAAATCTGCTCCTACTGGTACTCTCTATTTGCTGGAGGAGGCATAGGCAGTATGGCCATGGAATAGAAATTACAGATCTCAGTATGATCAGCCAGAAAACAAACTGACAAAATAAAACACTTGGGATTTTAGTATGTCTTTCATATCTTTTGGAAAAAATACTAAATAAATAAATTTTATTAAGATTATACAGATAGTGAACAAAATGGTCATAGTGATTCTGGAACAGCTGTGTGGTTAAGTTGCACCTTTATTTCATAAGCAGTAACATGAGCTATGGAGATTCTTTGTCTTTTTACTAGACAAAAAATGCAGGTTTTAAATGCATCATTTTAACATTTATTGCATTGAAAGAGCAAAAATCTGCCACAGATTAAAACTACAAGCACTGAAAATACAGGCTAATCTAAGCACCAAGTTAACACTCTACTTTCATGAAAAATTCTGGAGCAAAAGGTTGTCATAGATGAGGTTTCCGTGAATCGTAAATACCAGAGTGAGCAGCACTGGTGTGCAACGAAATAATAACAATTAAGGAGAATTCCAGTTTAAGATATAATTTCTGATTTTGAAGCATTTTCTATTTTAATACAAATATAAATAAGAATTATATTAAATGTCAGTAATTCTACCAAGCAGATGCCCACTAATATATCAAGGTAAATTTTCACTATTACTTGCATTTGGCTGATGAAACTATGAAACTTCATAACACAAAACATACACCTAAAGCAAATGAACAAGTACTGCAAGTGTTGCACTGGCATAAATTGTTCATAAAAAACTTAGGAAGAAAAAAAATAGAACTATCTCCATCCACAGCTATCTTTGTTTCTGGAAATTGATTTCTTGAGTAGAGCTATGGAAGATTTATAAAAATGATTGCTATACTATGGTCTGTTTTCCCATTTATCACGTGGGCTTGAAAGCAAAGGCAAGCCCATAAATGAACAGGAGTTAAGAGCAATCTTCCTTTTAGAAAATAGGACTACAAAGTATTGCATTTCTAACAGTCAATATTAACTAAGAAATGTTATTAACAAGTCTCTTTATCAGTACAGCTATATTTTTTTATTACAAAATGGAATAAGGATATATAAATTTTCAGAAAGTTCACATCATTCATAGCATAAGTGATAAAAGCCACTTGAATATTCAAGAATATTGTAAATTAAAATAATAGTAATAGTATATCTGTACAGATATATTGATTAATTAATCTGAAATGTTAACTATGTTTTTAAATAAAATTAAGAAGTACTATTGTGATAGTTCTGTTAATTCTGCTCAGATTAAAAACTCAACTTTTGAGGGAAACTTTGTAGAAAATCCTAGAAAAAAGTTGTGAGACTTTTGGGTTTTTTTTGTAAAAGCCCACAGGGCTGCTGCCACACAAAAGCCACAACTGACATAAATATTTAGAAAATAGCTTAAATAGTTCTTGAATACACCTTTAAAACAAGAAAAACATGCTTTTCTACACTAACTACACTAGTTGGGCATGGGTATCTCTGTTGTCAGAGTATGAGCTCATGTTCAGTGCAATAACACTGAGTTCTGATGCTCATTTAAAAGCAAATTCTGGGGATTTGTCTTTGCATAATACTTAGCTATTTTAGGAAGTAAACACTGCCAAACTGAAACCATGCTCATTTGTCTAAAAGACATTTACCTAGAAACTTCCATGGAACATACTTCTCCTCTTGCTTTATTTAAATTCTGTAAATGGCCAAATTCGCTAAACTGGTTCATAATTACTTCTGTTTTACTAATGATCTTATTTCTAGGAAACTAATAGTTGATTTCCCCCTAATTTCTATACAGGTATGAGAAAATCTGGTAAAAAATATATTGCTTTGGCATTACTGTTGCTGGGAGAGATGAATATCTATCTTATCACGTTCATCAGAGCAGGTTATACCATTTATATTTCACTGTAAAACAAAGAACTATTACATGTTGCACAAATATGCTTGATATTTTGTTAATGCTTCACCCTTCCTCCTATAACATGGCTATACTCGTACTTACTTCCTTATCAGCAAAATGTGATTTTCAAGAGTAATGTTCCTGGCTGACATATGATAGAAAGGCAATAAAGCCACAGCTAGGTTCAGCTGAAGCTGAATTTATGACACCATTTTGGATGCATACACATCACCCCCCTGTCAGTACCTGCATCTCTCATTTTCAACCACTAGATGGTGTGAAAAAATTAAAAAATTGCCTAGGATTCCTGCCGACTGCCACAAAATCCAAGTATTAATGTAGTGGATTAGGAAATATTTTAGAAGAAAAGTCTTGACCCACTTCAGGATGGTTAGGTTCACTTTTCCTTTGGTTGTATTTTCACTTACCAGACAAAGAGCTCATAAATGATTAGACCTTGAAACTGAATCAAGTGGAAGGTTAAGATAGATAATTCTCTGGCACTTTCCCCTCCAAGGACCCTAAATTCCAAGCTGACAGTAGTGGCCAACACTCATTTTTCTGAGAAAGCTGTAACAATCTTTAAGCGAAACAGGGTTGAATTTTCTGGGCTGTATTTTGGAGTAGAAATCATTCCCATTGAGAGAGGTTCTATATATCTGGAGCAGCAGCAAGCCTGCTTCAAGGACCGATTACGGATTAATCACGGCATGGCTACAGGACAGTTGATATACAGAGGACAGCTTAAGCTACTGTTTTTCTATTTTGCTCCATTTTTTAAATTCAATTTCTCACTCTTTTTGGGGAAGGAGTAGCAAACAATTTTTTTCACCTACAAGCTGAAGATTAAGATTTTATAGTTCCCATAATGTACCCAAAGAGCACAACCCACCAAGAGGCCAAACTTATACAGTAGAATCCATTCGCTCATGGGCTTTCTGGGGGGAGCAAGAGGGGGAAGAGGTGGTTCTTTTAAATTAGTACAATTCTTCAGTGCTGAATAACTGCTTGAAAGTTTGCCCAATCCACAGGCTTTATTCAACCTTTAGTAATGCAATTCAGTTATTAGTTTAAGTGATGATGAAATACCTCAAAAGACATATATGTTCAAATTAATATTAGTAATACATCTTCTATATTTTTATATAGGACTATCCTTCTATCCATAAATCTTAAATTTATTTAAAACAAAAACTGTTACATTTATTATCCAGAAATGTAGCTAAAGGTATCAGAGAAGATTTAAAGCAATTGTGACAAAACTTAATTTGAAACTAGGACAAACAGATGCCTTTAGCTTTCATGTACCTATTTGTGTATTTCAGTGACCTACAATATTTTTTGTACTAATTACACTGAATGGCAATTATGATACATATTTAAAGAGTAGTTTTTTTCAATGAGAACTTTAAAAGCTCTGCTTTTTTTTCTAATATGTGGGGAAAACAGAAATTTCCTTTGATTAATTGTTAAGAGGTAGACTTCAATGGACCATGAGATATATATATTTAACAAAGGTTTTGTTTTTACTGAGGAGGTCAAGGAAAAAATCTGAAAATTAACCAGCATTAACAGAGAATAAAACTTCATGCCTTTACTGTTTAGTGCCAATTCAGATGAAAGAAATTATATTTCTCATTTGCTTTGCAAACAGAAATGTAATTAAAAAATGCCCAAATCTATCAGAGTAAACAAATTTGGAATCTGAGCTCTTATAATAATAACAATATACATACAAAGATGAAAGCACAGTCCAAAAAAACAAACCATCTTCTGTAGCAAGATCCCAAAAAAGTCAGAATCAGCAGAGTCAGTAATATAAAACAGGAAACAAAAAACATAACATACAAGATAACTTAAAATTCTACAAGGTTAACTTCTACAAGCAGAAAGTACATTGTCTCCTGTTAAATCAGTTAACAAATGGTAGCCAAGATTTAACAAGTAAATAAACATGCTTTAAAGCTAATTCCTGTTACACGGCTATGTTTTAATTGTGATTATAGTTCATTTGACAAAATAACTAATTGTAGTGACTATCTGATTGCAGACAAAGGATCTGAAAGGGAGTGCCAATTTTCCCCCACCAAACTGTGGGAATGTGCCCTTGTGTCATGGTTCTCTTTTTACAGGCATGTAGCCCCAGTAGTGTCTCATACCTTGCTGATAATGTAGATAACGTCACCACGTTTAAAGGTCAACTCATCACTTTCATCTCCTGTGCAGTCCCACAAACCTTGATAGAAATTGGCATAATCGATATTTTCGCCATCTGCAAAAAAAACAGCATCTAATTATAAAACAACCAAGATTGAGGATAACTAAAGTTACTCTTTAAATCTCCAGATAGCACAAAGCAATTTATTAGCACACATTTCTTATTCCTCTTTTCAGAAACAGCTCCTTCCTGCCATGAAAGCAAGTGAAAAATAAGTTTAATGTGCAAGCCCTTCACTGGCAGGTTGCATCACTGAGAGACGTGTAGCTACAGGCTTTCAAAGCATTTTTCAAAGCTGCAACTTAAAGCAGCTATTTTTCCTCTACCAGTATATTTCTAGCAAGCCATATATGTATCCCAACTTGAAACTGATAAAACTGCTAGAATATAATTAATAACGATCAGTGAAAGGAAGCTAAAGTATTTTGTGATACACTCCCCCTCTCTCTCCTGTTCCAACAAAATTAAACAGCTTCTCTGAGAACATTTGAGATAATCCTTGATTCTTCCTTCTGAAATATTGGGGAACTTGGAAACTGTTGCTGAAGCTGCATTTCAAAAATATTTGTGTCAGTTCCAGTTTAGGACATTAAGCCCTGGCTAAACGTGCAACTACACTACAGTCATAAACTCATCCTTCTAACAGCATAAGCACAATGGATGTGCTGTGTTCAAGCTGCCATACAGACCATTAACTGATTGATTATTTAGCACTCTTTGCTCTGTAATACGGCAATAACACAGTAATAAATGCTTTGTCATACATTTACAATACAGAGTACATCTATTGAAACACAGTGCTCACACACAGTTAAATACACTGGCTGCTTCTGTTGCACTGCAAACTATTTCCTGTTTTTAATTCCATGAGAATGGAGTGTGATGAGTTAATGCAAAAAGAATGTAAGCAATACCACTAAGATGACCGGTTACATTATGTATACACTAACCAGACAGAATGTATATGTACTAATAATTTACATCACTGGAAAGCTATCTTCTAATTCTGATAACATAAATATCACTGAACTGGCTGGATCAAGGCTGTCATCTTGGTTTTGTTATATGATCCTTGAACTGCAGGCTTGCTGGTTATTCCAACATACACCAGTTACATTTGCATGTCATTAGCACTCTACACCATTATTTATAGTTTACAGTTTAATCATGATTGGTTCATTTTATTACCAAAAAAATCCTGCTAAAATATCAAGTATCAGGAGATAGAAAGCATCTCACTATAAAAGAATAGTTGTACTCAACTTGTGTTCTTCTCTATTTTGGCAAATACTTAAGAGATTTGAATTTTAATATTCTCTGTATGAGCAAGAAGAGTTTGTTTTTTCTTTCTCCATTTCAGCCTGTGGTCTGTGCTACCTTGTTTGGGTGGCAATACTGTCATAAGGCTAAATATCCACAACCTTCAATTCAAAGCTGCTTTTCCAGTTACCCACAATTTAATTTTCCATAAAGTGTTGACTAGGAGCCATGACTTGCCATGTAGCACTAGGGGGCGTTCTGGCTGCCAGGGCCCAAAATCTTCTGTCCTCACCCCAAAAGCATCAATTTCATATCAATTTATATGAAAGCTCATAATCATTCAGAAATAAGAGATTTGGTTATTTTAAAATGCACAGATATAATAATTTCAACATGAAAGCATAATCAGTTGGAAATGTTGCACCTCCAGATTTTGGCTCTTCCTATTTTTCACCTCATTATTCACCAATTTAGCATTAGAGAATTATAAACAGTAACACAGGTTAGCACGAAATTAATTTGTGATAAATATTAAATCAGGATCTCTCCTTGGTCATTTCTTACTGTACTGATCACAGTTCCCACCTCTGTGTCGTAAACAATAGCGTAAGTCTCCCATGAGAAAAAAAATAAAAGAACTGTTTTGGTATATCTCACCTCTCAAATCTTTCATCAGTTGGCTTATTGATTTTGTTTAAAACACATTAATCAGGACTTCTATTTCTTCAGAACATCACTAAAAGAAATCATGACTTTGCACACTGACCTTTACCACTTTGAGCTCTGCTCTTAGCTTTATGTGCCTGAAGTTACTCCTGTTAACGCTAAAGTGAGTTGCAATAGAAGAGACCCAACAGCGGGTGAGCTGTGTCTCTCCTTTCATGTTCATCATGAGCATTTAATTAAGTTTTAAAGTGGAAAGCAACTCAATTAATAATGTGAACACACTGAAAAGATGCATTTCAAAATAAGCTTATTGCAACAGTGAAGGTACTGACCAAAGACTAATCATGGCTCTCTGCCCTCATTTGTGAATTCAACGTAAGATAGGGTTGTTTAAATCAGAAAGCCACGTTTTTCAGAAAAATATATACCAGTATACCAGGAGCACAGAAACAAAAAACATGGAAAGAAAGTGACAATGTAAGTTGGTGAACAAGAACAACTATGCTGGTCTTTCAAAAAGTGTTAATTTCAAATCTGAAATCCCCTCTACAAAACACAAGCCCACTCGTTCTTACTTTGGTCCCTTTCAGTTGGAGAAGATCTTGACAAATTTCCTTTTATTGCCTCTGAAGAATGGTAAAAAATAAAACCAAGAGGTCTGAGTAAAGGAATTCGGTATTTATATGGCAGTGAAATAATGTGAAGCTTCTTAAACACATGTTGTACCTGAAAGCAGATGGATTTAGCATCAAGAACTTACATGCCCATTACAGTTCAAATTCAAAATGTATTGGTTTGCTGGTGTTACTGTTACAATTACACTCTATTCTCAAACACTTTAAAATGTTGTGTGCCTTAAAAATACTATGATTACATAATTGCTAAACTGAAGTGTGTTGCATTTTGAAGGTAGAGTCACTTGGCCACAAATACAAGGAAGACATGATAAAAAAACATTAAATGTGTAGCTGAGGGCAGAAAGCAGCTTGGTTTTACCTACCTACTGCTTTTAAGACTACCAGCCCCAAGAAATAGGTGAATTGGATTTTGGATAGGTTGTTTCTCCAGAAAATATGTCTTTCATTCCAGGACAGCTACCTGAATGAACTACTATCCAATAGTTTCCAGTACTTTTTCTAAAATAATTCCTTGTGGTTTACTTCTGCCATCTCTGCTTTTCCAGTAACAGTAATAGGATGGATATTTTTGTTCAACATACTGATGAAAACAATTCCAAGTTACTTTGACAGATCAAAAGGCAATGGCTGCCAGTCTCTCAGACAGCAGTCTCAGACTGCTTATTTCACTGAAAAATACTAGCATCTGACAATACATGCTTGAAGAAAGAAAGGTGAACAGTTCAGGTAAAAAAAAAATTTGGTAAATATATCACTCAAGCATGCCTCTCAAATATTAGACTATTTAAAACTTAGGAATGCCTAAGCATTACTCAAGGAGGAAAAATTATAATAATGTTCTAACAACCACAATAGACAGAAAAGAAGAACCAAACCACAACTTGAAAAACAGATTAATAGTACGTATTTCAGAGGGATTTCTACTGTCCCACTGCAGCCTAAGCCAATCTAACTGCAGGTTGTTAAATTCTGTCCCCTACATTGTGATGATTTTTGCAATTCCCATTTCTGAGCACAAACCTGTCAGAACACTAAACTGACCAAAACAAAAGCATGAATTACAAGCTAAATATGAAAATGCACTACATAAAATATTAGGATAAATTTTGCCTGATTTCCCCCAGTCATCCATTTTAACACTGATGGCATGTAAGTTAGCAAACCCTACTGTGGTTGTGATTTAGAGCCAGTAGTTTTATTATTTGCTTGCACATTCCTTGTGGGATGAAGGAATACATGTGAATGTTTTCCATTCACAACTGTGGTCCACTGCCTAGTATATTAGGCAGCTTGCCATTCTGACTCATGTTCCTCAACTCTTGGTAAGATTTGTCAAAAATTAATAGTGTCAGATTTGAAGATTACTTAACAACATTTGATAAAGACAAACTGTAGCCCCTTTTGGTAAGGATGTGCTCAATATTTACCATTGTGAAGGCTTAAAGATGGAGGAACAGCTGAAGTTCAAAATTAATGCTACCAGAATGAGCGTCTTACACAAGTGATCGTGATCTAGACTCTCGGTTTTGAGTCTCAATCACCAAACAAGACAAGCCCTGTTAAAGAATCCAGTTATTTGTTAGTTCTGACGATGTCCTAAACTTTGAAAAATGCCTGTTACTTACTTGCCCTTTATCCCACAGGCCAGAAAAGTTACAAAATAAGGGCAAAACAACTGTACTATATTTATTTGGACTCAAACTTTAATATATTCCAAGACGTTCGGTTTAATCTTTCTCACTTCCCTTCTCCTGTTCCTTATGAACATATTTACACCAATAAAGCAAAAAAAAAAAAAAAGACACTTAATGAAATAATGATTGTGGAAATTATAATGGGTAGACTGTCATAACAAAAAAGACACAGCAAGCCATATTATGTAACTGAAACTCTTCAGTGCTTTGGTATATTTAAATTATTAGGTCACTAGCAATTAATGCAAAACTCTCCAGCAGCAAGAGTCAGCACCAAGAACAACAGAATAAAAAGAACTCGAGTCTGAGAGTCAATTGAAGTAGAAATATGTTTGGGCAAGAAAAGAGTAGGAAAAAAAAGAAATTTTTTTTGCACTAATCAGCTTGAGCTCATAGACAATTTGCAGAATATTTTCTGTGAGTTCAGGTTTAGTAAAGTTAGGCAATAAATTAAACTTAAGAATGTATGTGCTGTTTGTGTAGAAAATCATAAAATATTCTCAAGTCATGTCAGGTATTTATGATGCGATGCCTATCAGAAATACTCATGTCAACTCAGCTCTAGAAGTCAAACAAATTTCCACTGTTAAATAGTGAACTGTGTAAGATCAAATCACAAAACTATTGCTTGAAATGAACCTGACATCTGGGGGGAATTGCTATGGTATTTTCAATGACATTACACAAATACTAATAAGACTGATAAGGCTGTTCTCATAGCAATTAAGATTTTTTAAAAATGCAGATGCTAAGGTTTTGGTTTTTTAAAAGTATGACCAATTAGAACTTAAGGAAGGTACATTAGCGGAAAAAAAAAATACTGTTGGCAACTTTATAATTGGATTGACCCCCTGCTCCATTATGACAACACACTCTTATAATTACAGTAATGTCTAAATGAGTACTAAATATTAAGGCAGTAATGAGTCATGTTGTTTTACACAGGTTTTTAGCAGAACACAATGCTAACAGCATCTGATGGTTTGGCTCTTGTTTCCTTTCCAAGAAAAGCAAACCAAAGCTCCTCACAGCAACCTGTTCCTGGCTTTCCTGTACGGGTCAGGAAATCAGGCCTCTGTTTCCTCTCCACATGCTGCAACAGGAAGAGCACTGCAGAGCTACTTCCTAAAGGAACTCTTCTTGCCCACCCCTTCCTTGACAGCCCTGAAAGAATTATGTGTATTATGTACGATGGGGGAAGGAGAGCCAGATTGCATGTCAGTGCAGGTCACAGTTACAATGCAGCAGATCTCAGAAAGGTGTAAGGTCTGATAAGAAGCGAGTCTTCTCTACTTGCTATGTCAAATCACCAATAGTTTATCTAAAGGTCTGTGCCCTTGAAGCACAAAAATATATTGTTTTTAAGCATAACTGGAAATACCTTTCTATCAAGAAAAGTTGCCTGCCTATGTGACTTTACATGGTGCATGCAGTTATTTTTCCAGTCCCAGAGATAATTAGCACAAGGGCTCTTTGCCAAGCTGAAGCGGAGAGAATATCCTTCACAGCCTTTCTGGGCATTTGTGTCCTTTTCCAATTTTTATGCTGCTGTCACTGGACTCTGGCATTTCTTACCCGATTCATTTGCTTTCTCCGGTAATCATATGCAATGAAGATATGCATGGCCAACATTTAAACAGGCTGCAGATCAATTAGTGGTCTTAAGTTTATCTGATTTTTATCAAAGAAGACAGAGCTTTGGGTCGATTGTCAGAGCCTGTGTCAAGTTGACCTTTTCAGAGACGTCTACATTGCCAGTCCCTTGGGCAACTTGTTGTCCCCTGTTAGTCTCTGAATGGCAGAAGTCTGTTCTGCTCAAGCACAAAGTATACACAGATGTCTATATTACATTCTTATAGGTTTGACAGCAACTGCATGTTGTATCTATAAACTGTCCTTTAGCAGTGACACTTCCTCAATGATGATAAGCTAATTTATGCAACTAAATCTCCTTTGTGCAGAAATGAAAGCTAATTGAGTCATTACAAAGTAATTCAGGAAGGAATACCTTGTATAAATTGGCTTACTTTATAAATCCTTCTCAAGTGGTTTTCATGCATCCTAAGTGGTGCTTAAGCAGTTTTGCTGCCATCACATACCCGGGTAAAAAAGACAGCTTTACAGAGCTATAAAAACATTATTTTAAAACAGCAAATGGAAGAGAAAAGTAAATAAAGGTAAAAAGAAAGTGTATATGCAAAATAAAGAAGGAAGGTTTTAATTACCTGAAGCAGTGGAAACTTCATCCTGGCTCTCATTGCTTGGCATTTCAGCTGCTGAAGAAAGATGGTCTCCTGCAAAACACATAACTGCAAATGAAATTCTGAAGGGTCACATCAGCTAACAGGAATTACAGCCCACATCAGCCTGAAAAACACACTCTATATTTCCAGACTGTAAGCCTTGTTTACTATTTTGCACTTATACAAAAGTTGGAACATTGTTATTCCTATGGTTTCCGCCACCCATTCAAACACTGCAAGAGCTTTCTTTCAAAATCTCAGTTGTGAACATCTGTTTCCCTTTTCACTCTGGTCTGAATGCAGTCATGTAGAGCTGCAGTTCTGCTGATTTTCAGTCATTCCAAGATAATTACAATGAGGATCCTCTTCTGCTGCATACATTTCTTGCCAGAAAAGGATAAAGAAAAGGAAACCAAGGTTGTGAAAAAGTATCCCCAGCCCAAGCAATAACTCAGAGAGCAGTATGCAATGAAGGCAGACGACCTCTTAACTTCAACACTGTCCTACAGACACAGTAGCTCAACACCTGCATGATGGCAACACAGCCTCCACAGATATCCTGCCCTTCACTGCTCCTGCCCACTGTGCCTGACCACAGTTTTAAGCAAGCCAGACTCTATTACTTAGTGCAAATTTAGGAGACAAGAAAAAACCTGGCAGTGATCAGTTCTAAAGCATGTTTTCTGGTTAGCAGGCTGGGAACACTCTGAAATCCCCACAGGCAATTTCAAAAGATGTGCTCCATACTCCCTGTCTAGCACAGACACTGAACTCTCTCTTGTCCAGACCCTCACTTGAGTAAATCCACACTCCACTCAGTACAGGGACACCAGATCTGCTCCTCACATTTCTCACTACAGCAATACCAGATCTGCTCCTTGCATTTCCCAGTCAACGATTCTGTTGATGATGTAAAAAAGGGGAACAAACTTTTAACTGAATCCTGCCTTTAGGTTCATAAGGAAGTAGAAACAAATTTATCTTGGCATTTACAGTATATCATAACTGACAAGGCTGCTGTACTGAATGAGGAAACAGTATATTGATAAACTCACTTCTCAAACATCAGTTGGACTTTTAATACATTTAAACTATTTGGCTTTGCTACTCATCACCTCTTAAAAAGAAGCTTGACTATCTGTATAAGATACACATTTCAGCAACTAATTTTGATATTTTACTAATGATAGACAACAGATAAAGCACTCACGGTGTTTAAAATGTTCCTCATTGTGCAACTCTTATGTAATTGCCCATTTAATTTGACAAAGAGTGAATTTTATATCAAGAGTTCAAAGGATTTTTTAGCCTTGTAAAAATTTAATCTTTCCACAAGACTATTCCTGCAAACATTAAAGCAGATGTTTAAAGCACAAGAGTAGACCTGTTGGAGTGAGTATGCATAATTGCTGCTAACCTCTATACACAGTCCTACAAATATTACAATTACATCATAAGATTCACTCTACAAAGTGCTTTGAAATTCTGCCCTACTAAGCCAGAAAGATTTTTTTATTCTTGAATCTTGATTAGTTAAACATCTGGTCAAGATTAATATAAACTATTTTTAAGCCTAGGTGGGAGGGGGAAAGAAGAGGGGAAAAAAAATCCTAGCAATAGAACAGGAGAAATCTGAAGCTAACACAAAACACTCTAAACTATGTACTGCATTCAGGTATTCAAATGTGTTCCCCTACTTGGCATTAACATTTGTCACACATTTCCAAGCATGGTCAATTGTTTATTTTAAGAACTCAAAATTGGAGCATAAATGACAAAATTGCATCCCTATGCACTGTCCAGAGCACTAGGAGGCACTGTCATTCTGTGGGTTCCCTACTGTGGTTACACCCCTCACAGGGAGTAGTACCCCACTATCAGTCACATTTTCTAGAATTGTTCCCTTTTCCCGGAAAAAAATACCTTCATCCAACACACACAGTATTATATATTCTTTCATTAAACAGATATTGTTATTACATGTTACTGAATGTTTAGACCTAAATCAGTTGTTGTGTTGAATGTCCTATGGATTTAACTCTATCACTTGTCATGGTCATCAGACTAATTTAAACTGAGGACTGGCTCCAGTAGAGGGTATCTCAACTAAAGTAAAGCAGCAGCAGAGGTTTGAAGAGACTTTTTTGTAAGGTACAACTGAATACATGTAGACTGCATTGTGATTTCACAGATAATATTTAGAATATATGCATTCTTCTGAAAAAAATCTTTCCTAGAAACAAGAGAACAAGAGTTTACTAGTTCCACATTTGAAGATATGAAAATGTCTTAATCAAAGTTCTTTGAATTCTAAAAAGTGCCAAATTGAAGCAAAAATTCACCATATTTGCATACTGGTTTGGATCTCAACCATCCCCACTTATCCCATCATGCTTTACACTACAGAGCTGTCACAGAGAGGACAAAGTTTCAGGTGCAATTAGACTGGAAGAGACACTCCAGAAGCATGCTGGACATGGTCCAGTTGCTAATGGGCATTCAATCCATGGTAGCAGGCTAAAGTAACTCCATAGGAAACCTCCTCTGAAACATGCACAACAAACATCAGGTCCTTGGCACAAATCTCTGTTTTATGAATCTGTTGCAAATGGTTCATGCTATTTGCTAATGTAATCATGCTCAGAGTGTAGTAGGCTTGGCTTAGGGTAGCAAAAAAGAACCTGTGGTTCTTAACTCATGTTTTGTGGTATTATGGCCTGAAGCAGTAACTATGTGCAGGCGGTGTCCTTTAAACACAGCAACCTTGATTACCTCGGGAATTACAGCTGCAGTCTGATGCAACATGCATAATTTTCTGTTGCAACACAGCATAGAGTCAAAACATGAAAAATTAAATTTTAAAATACAGTAGAAATGCTTCTGGTTTTTTTAAGATACTGTGTATAAGGAGTCATGCATACCTTTAAAATAATCTATTCCAATTTTTCCTCTGTACATCTTCTTCACACCATTGCTATCACTGCACAGAGAAAATACTCTTTTTCACCTTCTCACTATGTCAAAATGAGACTAATCTACACTAATCAAACCAATGAACTCTTCTAGAGCTGTAGATACTAAGAACCCCTGAGACACAGATTATGTTCCATACTATGCTCATACTTAGATACTTAATGGCAAACAACCTACAAAATTCTTGCAACAATGCAACAAGGAACTAACTATATTTGTTAAATGTTTTTTTTTAATTAGTCCATAAAAGTTGTTGAAAATAATTTGCTTATTCAAGTTGCAGTTTGAAGAAAAAACAAAAATAATCACCCAATCACATATGATTCTACCATCCACAAAATTTAAGAAGTGAACAATGAATTCTACACTGCCTGAGGTTTTTTACATTAATCCTTTTTTTTTCCTTCAATTTCTTTTTCTTAAAGGGAGGAAGGAAAAAAGATTGGACTACTTGAGTAGAAAACGGATGAGTTTGGCTTGAACAGTGCATTCCTCCAATGGAATGTGGTATCTCCATGATAAACATGTATAAATTTAGCAGTTTCCTCTACTAACATGTTACCTAACCATCTTTTTACATTAGATTCTAATTTAATGCCATTATTTGGTATTCTATTGCCTTCTAGTTTCTGTCACATTGTCATTGCACAATACTAGTTTACACCTTGAATAATCCCAGTTTGTGAGTTAATATATTCTATTCAATGCTTTGATTACAGTAAACAAAACCAGCTCAGCTATGCAGCAAAATCTACCAAACCACACAGATGGTTATAAGCTTTTCATTGTGTGGTTTCCATAGCAATCATATTGCAAATCTGGAAGCTTCTTGCAAATAAGCAGCTTGTATTTACATGCCTCTCGGCTGCAGCATGAAACACAACAAGTTAAGTTATTATTCCAATCACATATTGTTAGAAACATGACTGGAAGATGTTTTGATCAGTTCAGATAAAAAGTACTGCAGTGAACTAATTTTTCATCTATTTCATAATGATACAAGCAATCACACACTTGTAATGAACATTCATGTCTCTTAATTTAAAATCTCGCTGTAGTGTCAGAAGATTATAAACATACAAACAAGTCTTGTAAAATAGACCCCCCACAAAAAAAATTCCATTATTAAATAATCCATTTAAAAAACTGCACAGTGTCTTTACTATTGTACTTGGCAGGGGAGATGGATGCAGAAAAACAGGTGTGCACATGAACTCTGCTGACACTGAATATCACAGGTCTACACTGTTTTGCCCAAGAAAAAATAAAATAAATAATGGCATCTAAACACCAAGGGTATTACTCCTCCACACTGATTTTTAGCTACCAAATAATTACTCCAGACAAATGCAAACAAGAACTTTCAAACCCAAATAAATTGGCTTTTTTAAAAACAAAAGTTTTCATTCAGAGAAACATTTAATATTGAGAAGCAGCAATAAATGCACAAAATTTAAGAACAAGTTTGTTTATATAATTTGACCAAACTGATATCTTCTGCATTTGTGGTGACCATTTGTGGCTAGTGACCGTCTGGGTCAAAGGAATAAGTATTAATGCCCTGTTTTATGCAGGGCCAGCAAATTGCCTTACCTGAGGTCAGTGCTCCCCAGCCTTGGGGACGGGGATCCTCTGCAGCACTCTGACCTGTACGGGCCTGTACACGTCACCCAAACACTTATAGGGTTTTAGCCTAAGCAGCTTAATAGAAAATCTAGTAGGTTTGTGTGTGTTTCTTTATAACAGCAGGGATCTTCATTTCTAGTATCTTCTTTAGACTCCAGATCCACCCATTATATATGAGAGATCTCTATGTAGGAAGAGATCTTCAAATGCAATTAGCAAAACTCCAACTTTGATAATCCTCCAATATTCCCAAAGATCTGTCCCTTTCCCCCAGCTCCTCTGGGACATGACAGATTACTGGAAGATTTACACACAGCTTCTTGACATTTCACTGCACCCTGCATTCCCATTAGCAGCCTGGTGTACTCTGTAAACAACGAAACAGTTTGGAAAAGGCTGCTGAAGGTGCTGTTGTCTAGCCATGGTGTGAGTTCAGGGGGCAGCAGAGAGGGGGAGACAGACTCTTCCATTACCAAAGTTCCACCTGACTGTACAACAGTGCATGGTTTGCGAATGAAAATGCCTCCAGGTCAGGAGGAGAAGTGGGAAACAAGTTGGCTGCTTGAGAAGAGATTATAAATGTGAGAATTTCTTACCATGACAGAAGAGAGGACATTTTATTGCTACTTCTATGGGTCAGCTTACCACCCAACAGCTCAAACAAAAAAAAAAAGTTATATTCCTGCATGGCAAACTTGAGTGTAAAAAAAGGCAATTTCCAAAGCACAAGCAGAGTGATAGAAACAGTCACCCAAAAAGAGGCTAAAAACACTGGGATTGCAGACAAGATGACAGCATATGTCAGCAGAAGTTGCATCTGACTAAATGGGCATCTGCATTCAGAAATATGATGGGAAATAGGTAGTACAGAATTGTATTCCAAAAGAATACAGAAAGAGATCTCTGGGTTATGAACAATATAAAAATATGTCTTAAAGAAAAATAATATGCATACTGGATGCTTCAGTTTTTATTGATGACAACCCATGCCAATTCCTAACCTGAATTTCTTCCAACACGTGATCCAAGTCTGATTCCAAGACAGAGACAAAGGTTTCATTCAAATATATCACCATCTAAACTGAATGGGACTTCCAACTAACACTTTTGCACAAGTTTTAACCAGCTCTTTGAAAACAACCATTCTCTAAATTCTAAAGTAAGGTTAAATATACACACCACTCTTCCCAACCAGTAGACAGTAACAGAAGTCTGCTATTAATATTAACAATATCCTGACTTCTCAATGGCCTTGAATAAGTAATTCTGGCTTTACAAAGTAAAAAAGCTAGAATAATGAAATAACTTTGGGAGAGAAGGGTTCTGTGGAAATTGCTCAGTCTAACACCCTTCTCTAACTCAGAAAGTTAGATCAGGTTTCTAGGAAACAGCATTTGGCCTCTTTTGGTACTCCACACTAAACTGTTCAGCAGTTGAAAAGGGTCTGTGCATTTTAATAGCTCATGTATGAGACAGATGAAGCTAATGACTTTCTAGAACAGGATTAGCTCAAATTACTCAGTTTTGTCCAGATCTTGCCAAGTCTCCAGATGTGAGGTTTCCTGTATTCCTTGAGAAATCCTGTGCTTTTTTTCCCCTCAGTTGCACTCCTTTTATCTTTAAAAGGTGCTACTGTGCACCACTGTTACCCCCAGTTGTCTAAGCAACCTGAATAACTAAACCAGCCAGCTCAGCTAAAAGTGAAGCACTGCTTCCTATTCAGAAGACCTTGGGAAAGTTACCTCATCATCCTCACAGAAAAGGTTGGTAGATTTTGTTGTAAATTAACTCAGGATCATTGCTGCAAGAGACAGAGAAGAAGTGATATGGGAGTACTGGAATGTCACTTAGACATTTCCAGGAGAAAAAACTCTCTCAAAACAATTTTTCTGTGGCACCACCCAGTGAATCTTAGCATATGTCATGGTCTGGCTTAAACAAAACCAAAAAGCAGATACAACATCCTCTTCCTAAGAAATTTATTTTTGGAGTTACAGTATTTGCTAAACTAAAAAGTAAACCAGAAAATTCCCAGTCCCATTAAGGACAAATAGCAAACATACTTTATGGCTGCAATTCCCTAGTGTTGAACAGAATATTGTTGTGTGGATCATACAGCTATTGCTATGAAGAATAATAACAGAGAGAAGTAGCAGAGAGAAATGAGTACATTTGGAGAACTGTTTGAGGGGGGAAAAAAGTACCTCTTTCTAAATACATTTGTGAAAAAGACACCACATTTCTCCTATATTACCACACACATAGCCATCCACATGAACTACAGTACCACAGTGGATTAAAAAATCATGTTTTTAAAAGCTGGAAGATATTTTTTGGCCTCTCACTACTTTACTGGGAAAAAAACAAGCAAAAAGTGATAAAAGAACACATCTCTGCAGGAAAAATAGCTACTCTCATAAAAAAAAATTTAAATGTAAAAAAAAAGGCATTTTTGGCAAGGTCACCCACAGTTGCTGCAAAAGTGGATCTTCTCACCCTACTGTGCAGCCTTTTATCAATTTTCATGAAATCTAGGAAAATGCTTTGCTTTACTTTACTTTTTAACTTGCTGAGACCTGAATCTATGTTAACACCTCACCTCTTTTTCTTTCCTTCCCCAGTACCAAATATTTCAGTACCTTTGCTTTCCTGCCTTTGCCCCATTCTGTAGTCCTCTCCAGACCCCATAATTTTCTACATTTACCAAACACAGAAGTTGTTAGTATGAAAGTTGCTGTTTCCAGGACTTCATGAGGCCTTTCAGGTTTTAAGAAAAAACTGTCAAAACGGGAGGAAAAATACTTTCTGTCACCTGAATGACCGAACAGAATATACTCACTGGGACAACAGAATAATCCACAGAGGTGCAGGAAATTCCCAGTTCTAGTTATGAACATATTAAGATTTCATGAACTCAGCTTTCTGCTTGGAGCTGTCCTTGCAAATAAGCAATCTTCAGTCACATTTTGAGTGACAGCTCAATTCAACTTAGTTGGCCACTTCTTTGCACTAGTCTTCCAAACAACAAATAACCTAAAAGCTCTGATTAAAACTAAACCAAACCAAACCAAATCATCTCCATCTTTTTACATACTCCACCTTTTTTTTTTGGGGGGGGGGGTGGGGGGCAGGTAACACAAAGGCAAAACAATTAAGAGTTTGTCAATTCAAAGTTAAAGTAGGGAAAAAATTGCTAGTCTGAGAGAACTAGGAGGAAGACAAGCATGTCAAATCTCAGTTACACCAACAGCAAGCTTTGGAGGAGAGGAGATAAAAAAAGACAGAAAAAGCAGGAGTACCTATCAGAGAAGGCCAATTAGAATGCCTAATTTTGGAATATTAACATTTATTTGACAAAATTATTTAATTATTATTATTTAAATATAAATATGCCAAAGTGCAATGTGCACTGCATAGAAATAAGGGATGGGCTTTGCACTGACCTTTTTATTTCCTTATGAAGAAAGACCTGATAACAGTAATTCTTCTCAAGAGAAAAGATAAAGGTCATCACAAGCAAGTTCATCGTGGATATGCACACAATGATTATAATGAAGAATAAAAGATATTTTAGAGATCCACTTCCAGAAACTCATTCATTGATTTCCTGTTTTCATATTCACACACACTTCATATTTACAAATAAAGTCACTATTTTGGGGATTTTTTTGTCAGAAATAAGTATTTGTCTAATCCTATATGCTGTGAACTGGTCAGAATATATTAAACTCAGAAATCAAAAAATTGTTTGACTGGCTATCAAAGAAGGTGAAAATTTCAAAAGTGACTTCAAAATCCAGCTCACTAGAAATTCCTTAAGTTTTACTAGGTACGTTTTAAGATCTTACCTTTACTTTTTTGATCAAGATATTACTTAACAATTTCCACACCAGAACAGAAACAACTCTGAAGATAAAGTTTCATGTAAAATTTCAACAGAAGCACAATTTTTGTTGAAAATTGTTCCTAAAGGCTCAATTTTGGCATACCAAATTGAGGTGATAAGCATCCTACATAAATCTGTACTTAAGCATTTAAAGAAAGAATAAAATATTTAATAACACCACTCTTAATGGGGCTCAACAATGTAGAGGAAAAACTTTAGAGTTTTAATGCTTCTACATGCTCATGTAATTATTTAGCTGATTAACAAAAAATTATCCTTTCTCTTTTCCCCATCACCCTAGCAAAAAAAAATTACTTGCAATTATTGAACAGAATGTAAATTAGTTTCCCAAAGGGACAAAACTAACAACAATTTTTAAGTTTATTCCATCGTTCTGTTGTAGGTTCATAGGAATCTGTGCTAGAGATTACTGGCCTAAATATGTGTGGCATGTATGTAAGAATATTCTTCTAAATATAATAAAGATTTATATAAATTCACTGTAACTAAAATAAATTTGTTTGTTCTCTCAACCTGTAATAGCTCTTAGCTATGTAAATAGTTTAAGTGTTCAACATGACATTTTATAAACCTTATTATTAAAATGTTTTGCTGAAATAAATGTGGTGGCTATTAAAATCTACATAGAAAATATAAATAGTTCCCAATGTAAATACATTTAGCAATCAAATATTCAATTAACTAATCTATACTGTATAACTGTACTACAGTGTTATTTGACAACCATGTACAGCAGTTATATTTCTCAAGCTTAAATTTATATGACAGAAAAAGTCTGTAAATGTCAAGTAAAGTTTCTCATAATCATTGATCAGCAGCAAGTCTTAAATTTAAAAGCCATTTCTGAAAACTACATATTCTTAATTGTGACAAATGGGACTTGACATAAAATTTACATACATACATTTCATAAAGCATCTTGCTTAAACCACATAATATCCTATAATAATCTGCAAGGTTAATGTATTCAAATTTATAGCATGATTCCTGAACTTACTCAAAAAAGGGACAAAAGGCAAGGCATAGCTCACTTCAGTGAAAGGAAACACAATACAGTTGTTGGCATGTTTCCACAACCAAAGTCTGGCTCCCAGATGCTTCTCTTGTAATTCCTTTAAAAACGTTATACTGGGATATTTTGGCATTCCCTGTGTTGATCACTAACTGCACACTGACAAAAAAAAAAAAAAAAACAACTCAGCAGTTTTCACCCTTTGAGTATTTTTATTAAAAATAACAAACCCACACTACTGCCACTTTGCACTGTTTATGACCCAGGCCATTAAATGAAATTATGTCAACTATACTAATCCTTTCTCCAACTAAAATGATTAAATGAAATGAAAATGTTATTGCTATGATTCACTAGTATCAGGTTAAATCAGAAATATGCAGAAAATTATAGCTGCAATGCAGACTATTGACATGTGCCACATTTTGGATAACATTCCCATATTAATCTCTACAAATACTATCCCATTCTTCAATTATCATACAATAGGTTCATACTGGGATTGGCCACTCTGGATGTCAGACCTTACTAGCCCTACACAACACAAACCACAATGCACCTCAGAGAGAAGAGGCAGGACACTGGGATATGGCAATAATTCATAAGAAGATCACAATTGCTCCCCAGGCAGCTTCCCAGGTCAGTGTAGGATTGGCAGAACCCATGGCTTCTGGAGTCTCATACTACCAGAATTTACTCAGAGATGGTACTTGCAGATTTACAGAGACACAACAGTCTCAGTTGCACTGTAAGAGCACTACTTGTATGTCTGAGATAGGCAGTTTATCCAGGAACTAGGTTTTATGACCTGTATGGAAGTTATAACAAAATCATATCCATCTTGAACTTTTGTTTATTGAATTATCTGAAATTGCTGTTCACATCAACAGATGGCAATGTGTCATTTATTATCAGAGAATCACACAATCATTTGGGTTGAGAGTTAACCTCTAAGATGGTCTCATTTCAACATCCATGCCATAGGCAGGGACATCTTCCACTGGATCAGGTTCCTCAAGTAGCAAAAAATTCAACACACTTACAGCAATGTGGGGCATCTACAACTTCTCTGGACAACCTGTTCCAGTGCCTCACCATCCTTACAGCAAAGTATTTCTTCCCAATATTTAGTCTTAGTTTTTAAGGAAATAAAATTTGAGAAAGGTATGCAATCAAGATAAATTCAGTTAGTATATTTTAGGGCAACTGAATTGTTGTCCTAAAGTATATTATCTGAATATAAATGGAAGCATGACCCTCATGCTAGGATCCACAGGCTTTCCACTAGATAATGCTTTGTTTTAAAAATGCAATTCCTTCCTTTAATTCACAGTTTTATGTTAAGAGTCAAGGACAGAATAACTGTTACAAACTGCTAAGACACAACGCTTTCACAACCCAAAGATGGAAGTATTGGAGCATCTTCTTTAAGGATAAGTTCCAGAGATCCTAAACTGGTTTTCATTAAAACAGAAACCCAGAGCTTTTAGCTGCTAGGAGAATTTAAGACTTAAAAAAAAGGACTGAAACAAAATATCCACTGTGACAACCATCCCCTTTCTGAATAAGAAGACTATTCTCCTATCTTGCCATCTGACACAAATCTCATTCACTTGCCAAAAAACTTTCCTTAGTCTCTTCTGGCTTCTTAAGAAAAGATTCTCCCCTTTGCTGCTGAAGAGCATCCCTCTGTCTCCTAGGGCACTGAAGACTGCTGCATCTTGCCCTCTCTGCCTGGTCCACTGTGTGGTCCAGGAGCTGGACTCTGCTGCATATTTTACTTTCCTAGAAGCAACCATCCTGCTTCTTTTAAAAACTTGTAACCAGCCCAGGGAGGAGCAGCCAAGACAAGGAAAAAAGCAGCCTTTTCCTGTGTTACCTTCTTCATATGTGTGTTAACTAACCATGACATCTATTGCAAACACAGAATGCAACATACAAACAAATCAGATATACATGCACACAGCCAGAAAAACTCATGAAGCTCTGGTTAATTAGCAGTATTTTCTTAGGCTAATTCCTCCGTTTTGAGGAGAGTAGCAAACTGAAAGGAAAAGACATATACAGAAGGATTTATGCTGATGCATTTCTAAAGGTTGAAAAATTAAAATCAGAGATTTGTATCTACAGTAACAGAATGATTAATTCAGCCTTTAGAGCCCACCTTGCTGGGTCTTATTTGAGAATTCAGTTGTACAAATTATGGTTCTTTAATAGCTACCTTGTGGAAACCAGAAAAGTTGAGAAGTGATAGCCTGAGGCACCATATAACCTCTGGTTGCTCGTTTCTCAAAAAACTCTGTCTAATGGTTTTAATAGCCTGATACGCAGTCATTCATCACAAATTCAAAAAATTAAGGTTCTTTGATCTATCTGTATAGTATTTATCACATTTATACCCAAGCAGTAGAATGGGCCCAATATATATTTCTATTTTCATAAATATACATAATACAATTGACATTTTACTTTGAACTTGCTAAACTGCAGCAACTCCTTAAATTTATGCTTAATAAACTATCTCACATAACATGACATTTTCTCTGAATGCTTGCATTAAGTGTATTGCAATGCTTCTTAATTAGACAAAAACAGTGCCACCACAGAAAACTCTGTTTTCAAAAGAAAATACTTTGGGTCCACAACCCACTGAAGACACACATGCATAACAAAGCTTTGTTCACATTTAACATGAAGCCAGTTGTCAGAGACAGAGTCAACACTGAAAAAACTATGATACAAATAAAATTACTTTGTGTGACTTTTTTGTCAGGATGACAGGCTTTTCTCAGACAGGATTCTATCTCTTAATAACAGTTTCTGTCAAATACTGTTCACATCAGATTGGTTTTACAAACCAATAGAGTCATTGTCTAATGTTGGTACACGGAGAATAGAATAAAAATTACTGACCAGTACCTACAATAAAACATCTTCTTTCCATAAGTAAATTCATTTCAGTAAGTCATGAGCTAATTAGTCTTTGAAGGAGTTCTTTAAACATAAAAAAGTATGATTAAAAATACTTCCATTTTAGATATGCCTTCTAATTTTAAGCAAGTAAGTTTTAAGATGCCACTAGACAATAGTTTATTTTGTGGTGTATTTTTTGTTGGCTTTGGTTTGGGTTGGGTTTTTGGTTTGGTTGGATTTTAGGGTACTTGTCTTTAAAAATCTGAAATACATAAATAAAATCTAGCATTTGCTAACGTGAGACTTTGACAAACACAACCTTTCCAACATAGACTCGTTTGATTTATTCCAACAGTTGATCACAGCATCAGGAAGATCACTTCTATTTTCTCCACCTGTAAAGTCTGAAATCTATGAAGCCTGAAACATCTGAAAACTGTGAAGTCTCTCATGCAGTTCCAAGAGAGTATAAAATATATCTATACTTAATAGCACACACTTTCCATTTATTGTAAATACTCTAATTGACTGCTTTGAATCTTGCAACTGACCAAATTTTCTGCAGCAGAGGTATGTCACTGAATAAAATATAAATAAAGAACATTATTATAAGAGTATTTATCAGTGGACAAACCCACCCTGAGTCCAATCAGTCAACATACCTCTCACAGGCGAATCAGCCTAAATATGAGTACTCAGTGGTTATTCCACTTTTACTGGTCTCCTCACTTTTGCAAACATATGTGTGATGAGGAAGCAGGGGGTGAATTGCACCATGGACAGTGGGCTTTCTGACAGCTATGGGCCACCTGTTGTTCACAGGCAGCTACTTTATATTCACTTTAAAAGAAATGCACAAGAGCCTCTGAACCTTATTTTTCCTCACAAAGACCTGCCACTTCCCACTCAATGAACATCTCATTCTTTTCAGCTACACCAGATTGTCTTACCTCCTCTTCCATCACTGACACCCAACATCAATGGAAAGAAGGGCTCCCTCTTTAGATGTTGGATTACAGTAATTGAAGGTAATGCCCAAGCTCTTGTGGCAAACAAAACCTGAGGTCCAGGTATCGAGTTCCTAACAACCTTGTGGATGCAATGTCTTTAAATATTTGTCTGGATTCGTAACTCATGTCACATGAGCATTTAGTACCTGAAGGATAATTTCAAGGCATATATAAATCCCATAAGAGTACTGCCTCAAAACCCAGAGTGCAATAATTCCAACAAGGCTCCATTTCATCAAAGCTGCTGGGATTCAACCATATCCAGTTAAAAGAGACTGTTTTTCAATTATTTCCATGTCTGACACTTAGCAGATCTCAAATCCCAGTGATCAAGACAACAAAACAATATGTCTTGGACCTAAAATAAATAAAATAAATAAAATTTATTTCTTTATTACTACTCTCTCTGCTAAAACATAGTTCACATCGGCTTTTCAGTGCTCTTGTATTACATTAATTGCTTTTGAATTACAGCTGTGTAATCCCTGTAGCACCCCCTTGTCCTTATTCTGGTACTCCACCTATCAGCAATATGTGCAAAAATACTCCATTCATACAATAATATAATGGCTAAACAAGTGGAAAATACTTCTTAAAAACTCTGAGATGCAATTCTTGAAAAAAAAAATTTGAAGAATCCTCACTGTTTTAAAAATAAAAAAGTCCCTTGCTGTGTCCTTGAATCTAAAAGGTATTTTCATGGAAATTATTCAAAAAAACTTCCAGAAATTACTTTGAAAACTTATCTTTAGTACTGTCCTCAGAAATGTTGATCTTACACACAAGTCTTTTCAACTTCAATTATTCCAGACCCTACTTATATTTTATACTTTAAAATCACTTACTAATTAAAAGCACTTAGAATTCTTTCTGTGGAAAAAAAAAGATAGCACATCAGCATTATATACAACTTCTGGACGAGAACCAAAGAATTCCCTAACTACTGAAGGCAAGCAATAAACACCACAAGGAATTTGGACCACATGCCAAGATATATAACAGAAGGACTTAGCAGCAATGATCACAGGTAACATCTCAGACTCCATAATCACTCTGCTGACTTAAACCTACTCCTTCAGTTTGCAACGACAAATTAATAGTTTCTTTCTTTAAGCCTACTGGTTTTAGGAACTGATTGTACAGCTATAATGCACAACTGGGACTGCTTGGCACCAGACACTGTGTTTTGGCTCACATACCCTGACTGTGCTATAAGAAGCAAAAGTGTCCTGAAAAAGAATTTTCATTAACACAGTGCTGTGAAATCTTCACTTCTAGAGTCAAAAAGTCAATATAAATGACATTACATCTTGAGAAAACAAATATTTGCCATGAGTGTTCATGACTGACAGATGAAACTTAAACTCCGGGACATAACCATTACTTCCTTCTTCCCAAGAAGAGGTGAATCAGAGAACATGTTCTTCCCCCACCACCTTCATGCTCATGAAAAGGGTACAGTATTATAAAAGAAGTTGGTTCTTCAAAACTGTAGCAGTCTAGTAAGAACAAAGAATGAAGATGGTATTGTTATGCTGCCTAACCAAAGCAGTTTACTGTTAGAAAAAAATAAAGCATGAAAGTTGCTTGAAGAGACAACCATAAGAAAGAAACACGATGGTAATTCTCTACCTTCACATTCAATGTCAGAAAAGTTCTGAAACAACATTAATATAATTTTTTAATTTAAAATGCTTTGTTTAAAATAAGTAAACAAATTGAAGTGTTTCTTTGCACAGCACACTTCTCATTGCATGAAAGTTAAGACACTTCTTACCTTTTTCTGAGCTTGGCTTTAGAGTTTCCCTGCCTAAGCTTCCAACTGCACTCCTAAACAGAATTATTTCCCAGAAACCTGAGCTTGACCAAACAATTTGGCAGAGGATTGGTAACAGGAATCAAAAGACAAACACCAAGTCTCCATTCCCATCATCTTGTGCCAAATCAGAGACTGTATCAATCCTCAAATTTAATTTATAGAAAACTAAGAACTGGTGTAAGTTGTATTGGCTGGAGATCACCACAGCACTGAATTTCACCATCCTTACCTCTTTCTCACCTGAAAGTTTTCTGTATTATGGACAGAAGAAGTGATGGCTCAAAGCCACGATGTCAGTCTTATGTCACATTACATTGCTTCAGGATTTCCAACCTAATCTGTTCTGTAAGGGCTCTGAAAGGGAGAGTTTTACCTCCACGCCGCAAATAAGCACCACCAAAATAAGAATTAGAATTATCTTTAGAATCGTTTTAATGGAAATTACACCACATGCCATGGAAGGTACTGCTATAATGCAAGTTTGTGAGGAGAAAGAGAATAAAAGAAAAAAGACAAAACAAAATTGGAAATTAAGGTAAGTATGTTAGCGTGGATTAACACCTCTTTTCTCTTATTGGACCACAGTGATAGACAGCACACAAACAGAGATGGGTTTAAAGAAAAGATTAAGGGGGCAGGCAGTAGTTGGCATTGCAGTTTTGGGTATGTGCTTCACACAGATGCGAAACCACAGAAGACAATACTGAAGGCCTTAAAACTATGTCACTGAAACCTCAAGTTAATAAAAAAATTCTGTCTTCAAGGCCTGCAACAGACAGGAACAACTTTAAAGCTGGCACATGTTCTGTTTTATGACAAGGACAACTCCATTGTTTAAAAGACCGCTAAGCTAGAAACTTTCTGCATAGACGTAGCTCAGATTTATTTAATACTACAGTTTCAGAAGCTGTTTTATGTTACAGTTTGTAACATTCAGCTGTGGGCTGAAAATTATATATAGTGTACTAAGGTAGAAAATAAATAGGTAATTAAGAAAAATGGTCCTTTACTAACTAAATTTTTCATTTTGCTTAGCCAAGTTTTCCTCCATGATTTTTATTAAAAAACAGAAAGACTAAAGCCTAGCTTGCTGAAGAGAGTATAAAGATTTCTTTTCCTGAAGAATCTTCCAAGGACAGTTTTACAAGCTGGGAATTCTTTGAAAGTTCTGATGTTTTTGACTTTACCTGAATAACCCCTGTAAAACACTGACTAATACTGAGAACCATGAAAATTATCCTTCCATGGTAAATATTAATTTGTATGGGCTATTAAAGAAGAAAGTGACTTAAGAGATCAAAAGATTCAATTTCCCACATCTCTTTGTACCCCTCCCAACTATCAACCTGCCGGCAGACAGTACATAGTGTATACCACTGTAATCCACGCTTTAGGCTAACAGACTGTTGGCATTCTCGATAGTGGTTTGAATCTATCCAACTTCTGCCTGGAAAATTCATCTACACACTGTCTCCTGTCACAAGCAGGAGAAAAAAATAGCTAAGCAATGAGATAGGTAGAGAATACAGTGTCCTAGTTACTGCTACAGTTCTCAAAATTTTTCAGTTTTCAAAACTGTGTAAAGATTTCCATATCCTTTTTTTTTTAATCCAAAACTCTTTATTCAACTACCAAACCAAATATTATCATCTGAACTGGCTTAATTTCCTTCTGAAATGCTGGCATAAAAAACACTGGAAAACCACAGAAAGGCAAAATTTTACTTACTTGAGAAAATGTAAATTATAACCAAATAAATGATAACACAGTATAATGAGCTGTGCACCTGAAATGCAGTATTTATAAAGCTAGTGGATCTGTGAAAACAGAGGATTAGAATCCTCTAACATGAATATGCTTTGAGGATAAAAACAAAGTGGAGATTAATTTCTTCTCCCTTTTCACAAGGATCTAGCATGTTTGCCTTCTGCATTCCAGAGCTTAGCATAGCTTTGCAGCTGTACAAATAATTTTTTTTTGTACTCTTAACAGGCGTTCCAGATTTCTTATTTGTTCTGTATTATTATGCCAGGTAACAGCAGGAATAATGATGCTCCACCCTTTGACCATGAAAGGAAGAAAGAGTAATTCACTTTCCTGGGAAAATAGAAAGGACAGCCAGCTGTAATTAAATGCAACCAATCAGGCCTAATTAAAGAAGACGAGACCAAACTGCAGTGTACTCTTTTACCATCAAGCTTAGATGAACAGCTATACAAGAAACAAATAAGACCTACTCCTGTGAGGTTTGTCAACCAGCATTTCATCTAACACACTTCAATATGATATGGATTAAGAAGAAAAGGACTGCTCTAAGGCCTCAGAGCCATGAGTCTGTAATTCCATTTAAGCATATGATTATTAAAGCATATTTATGGAAGATAAAAGGACTAAATAATCACCTAAAATCTATTGCAAATTTATGCTTTATTTTTACTTAATTATGTCAACACATCAGAGTCAAAACTAAAAGCTCATCTGTAAAAGGTAAAATGGTCTTTCCTGAGAAATAGATGAGATGGAAAAAGCATGAGATAAAGGAAGATAATCTCTACTTGATAACACAAAAATGAAGCATGCTCCAAGATCACGGGAAAATAAATTACAGTAATTTCACGACTATAAGGTGCACCCTTTTGACTAAAATTTCGGGCCGAACCCAGAAGTGCGCCTTATAGTCCGGTGTGCCTTATCTGATGGACAAAGTTCCAAAATTTGCCAACCCGGAAGCGCGAGCCGTGAGCCGAGCCGCGAGGGGGGGTGGCACCACGGGAGCCGCGAGAGGGGGCAGGAGCGGGCTGCCGCAGCCGGCAGGAGCCATGCGGGGTGGGTGGGACCGGGCAGCCGTGGGTAGCCCCCAGCCAGCAGGAGCTGCATGGGGAGGGAGGGAGCGGGCGGCCCCGAGCCATGGGCAGCCCCGAGCTGCCGCGAGCCGTGGCAGCCCTGAGCCGCCCTGAACCGCCCTGAACCGCAGCAACCCCAAGGTGTGAGCTGTGGCCGCCCTGAACCGTGGCAGCCGCGAGCCCCACTCGCCAGCCGGGGCTGGGCGGGAGTTCCGGGGCCCGCGCGTGGGGAGGGCACTTGGGCCTGCGTTTAAAGGCTACACCAATCTGTGAAAAATGTTTCCAATTTGAGCACATGCCAGTAAACTCCATGATCGCGGGATTCTGTTACTAATTCGTTACTTTGTTGCACGTGGCACGGATCTTCGCTGCAAAAAAAAAGCGCCCTTACAGTCTGGTGCACCTTATATAATGTACAAAGTTGAGAAATTTGCCACCTCCTGGAGGTGCACCTTATAGTCGTGAAATTACTGTAATTTAACTAAAAACTGAATCTAAATTTCTTGAACTATGCCTTCTTTGTGATGTTGCTACATTTCAGGTTTATTAGCCACATTACGAGATAACAGCACCCAGGAAACTGTCAGAGAAATGGGATGTAAGTGAAAATATCCTAAATTCCTACAGAATCCCACCAAGGCAGCAATTCATTGAAGATAGAGCTCAAAGCAAAGAATTCGAAGTCTATATTAACCAATGCCCTTCTCACAGTATTTTATGTATTATTGCTCCAGATCTACTTGCTATCTGACATTCAAATGAACAGGTATGGTAAGTGAAGCTCAAAAAAAGAGTAATTTATCTCAGGATATATGTGGAGCTTCTTTAACAAAAGCTTAAGTAAGCATACAAGACCACTTTCTGTAAGAACCTCAGCATCCAAAAAGCACTGTAATAAGTTTTGGATGTATCTTGTAGCTATAAGATTAGGCACGGTAATGTAGTTTTTATATTCCCTGTAGATAGTTCTTCAGCATGCATAACATACTGCATGACATTTTAGCAGAACATGCATTCTGTGTTGAAGTAATCTAGGTATAATTAAAAGATATGGAACAACCAAAAAAACAGCTCTTAAAAAGATGTACAGTAAATTCACGAATACAAGCCGCACTGACTATAAGCCGCATCTCTGGGTGTTGGCAAATATTTTGGTTTTTGTCCATAGATAAGCCGCACACGAATATAAGCCGCTCTGTCGTTCGCAGCGAGGACCCGCGTGCAATTAGTAACAGAACCGCGGGAGGGCGGGGTTTACTGGCTGAGCTAAGGCTGTGCAGGCTCGGCCCGCTAGGGGCCGCTGACAGGGCCAGGTGGTCCAGCCCGGTGCTGCCGCTCGGGGCCGGCCGCCGCTGCCCCTGGGCTCGGTCACCCCGGGTCGGCGCTGCCCCGCGGTGGCAGGCAGGGACGGAGCTTCCCCTGCTCCTACGGCAGCGGCGGCGGGCGGGGAGGGAGCTTTCCCGCGCCCGTGGCGCCGGCGGCGGGCAGGGACGGAGTTTCCCCGCTCCTGCCGGGGCGGCGGCGGGCGGGGACAAAGCACCCCGTCGGCTCCCCGAGCCGCAGCAATGGCTGCGCGGGGCTCCCGTCGGCTCCCCGGGCCGCAGCAATGGCGGCACGCGCTTCCCCCCCCTCCCCGGGCCGCAGCAATGGCGGCGCCGGCTTCCCCCCCCCTCCCTGGGCCGCAGCAATGGCGGCGCCGGCTTCCCCCCCCCTCCCTGGGCCGCAGCAGGGGCGGCGCGGGCTTCCCCCCCCCTCCCCGGGCCGCAGCAGGGGCGGCGCGGGCTTCCCCCCTCCTCCCCGGGCCGCGGTAGGGGCGGCCCGGGTCCCCCCCCCTCTCCTCCCCGGGCCGCGGCAATGGCGGCGCCGGGCCCCCCCCGTCTCTCCCCTGGGCTGTGGCAGAGGAGGAAAGAGAGCTCTCCCGCCTCTCTCCCCGCCCCCCGTGCTGCCTACAGGGAGCCAGGCTCCACCCGCGGTGCAACAAAGTAGCGATTTGTAACAATCGCAAAATGCCGACTTTGCAGCTGCTCGGCTCAGCACTCTGGCAGGCACTTCTGAGGTTGTATTAGCCGCTCCTGATTATTAGCCGCATTTCCGGTTTAGGAGCAAAATCTTAGTCAAATTGGTGCGGCTTGTATTCGTGAAATTACTGTAATTTTATATCTTATAACTTTATGATATTCATTTTCATGAGACACTTGTTTTTTCATCCCTTATTCACTGAAATGACCTGAAATTGAAAATCAAGACAAAGTGTAAAATATTCTTTTCTCCAGTGGTCAGGAAATTTTACCTAATAGATACAGAAAGTTAGTCAGCATCACATGAAACAACTAATTCTTTCTCTCAGATTATTGCTGATAATTGCACTGCTCCAGACACCAAGGGGTATAGAACTCCATTTCATACAAAGTGATTATTAATTGTCATATCACTTCAACATGTCACTTGTTAACTAATGATAACTGAAAATTTGATTTTTTTCACAGCTTCTTAGAATTTAATAAAGACCAGTAACCTTTCTCCTAGTACTTGAATGTCTATAATCAAGAACTTTTGCCAAACTCTTTTTCTTTCGTTTTGCCATCTGACAGATGCAGTTGGACATTTAGAGCCATAATCATTCGACTACATTGGAAAGTCCAAAGTAAAAAGTTTCAATACTTGTGTTGCTTTCCTTGTAGTTCATTTCCAGAGTCTTTTCAAACAAACACATTGCTTTCTTGCAGGATTATAATACCATGTATTAGGTAACATTTGGAATGATAGAGAACTTCTACTTAATACAAATGCCAAAACGAATAAAGAAGAAAATAACGGGCATGTTGTTGGAAAAAGCTGTAAGGCTTTTCAATTTTTTAATTAAAAAAAATTGCATACCAGAAAATGTTAATGAGCTGAAAGTCCCCTGAGTTCACTTTTACAGATTCTGTGCTATTTTGATGCCTCTGCTAAAGAAAACTGTTCTCACTCAGAACTGAAGACACTATTTTTTCAATGTCATAGCAAAACCTGAAATCTTAAAGCATCTTATTCATCGTGCTACTTTACTCACTTCCTTTAAGCCACTCAGAGTCGTCAAACTAGAAGTAGAGAAGACAAAATGATCACAAGTCACACAGTAAGAAAGAATTCAACAATACCGTTAACTTCTTCATAAATGCTATCATCTGTAAATTCACTGCTCACTTGTCCAACATCATCATATTCCTCCTCAGGAATGGCATTAGATTCCGTGTCTGTAACAGCAGTTTAAAAGTTAACAGTTAGTGGAAAATAATGCCTAAGCAGAAATGAAAACAATTATTCTATAACCTGCTCTTTCCAGTACATTCTGGTTATTTTTTTACACTGTTCAAGGGATAAGAAAGAGTTTAAATGAAGGAGCTTTCAAGCTAAACAGTATTCTGGGAGAAAAGCAAAAATCTTGAAAAAAAGAGAAAAGTAGCAATTGAAAACTAGGACTCGAAACTTGGACATGTAGCAATCCTACATGTACTAACATAGCAGATAAGTGGACAGAACTACTGTCACTAAGCAGTATTAGCAATAAAGACAACTGCTCTACAGGCTGGCTTACCTTGAATTACAAATTTGACTTGCTGTACCCATTCCTCTGCTTCTTGGGGAGTAGCAGCTGTAAACTATTAAATGTTTATTAATAATTACTAGCAGTAATGACAAAAACACAACTACAATTTCATTAGCAATAAAAAAGAGGGAATGTAACATTCCTATCACTTCCTCAAGAAACCATTAGCAATTCTTTTCATGTCTTCTGGTACTTTTCTTGCAAGGATGCTTCTTATAATGTACAGCTAATTTTGACAAATTTACGTAATTGAAGGAGAGGATGATGGATTTGAAACTCTGATCAGCAGCTGGCAGCTGTGCAGAAAAAAGCTGCTTCTCTTCATCAATGTCAAAGCCAGAACTGATGAACAAAATTTGCCCTTGACAATTAGAAGACACCCATGAATTTCTTTAGACTGCTGGGTACAGTTTTCTTAAAAATGTTCTTGTCAGACTCCAACACACTACCTGACAGCTTAATTAACTGGCTTTCAACCACAATCTCAGATATTTAAAACTTATTAAACTTACATTCCATATTGATGTCTGGCTGATAGATCTCTGAATTGCACAGCTGATATGTGCTTTTTTGTAGGTTTTCCTTGAAAAGCCATGACCAATACAATATGTATTTAACACTGATACATATTTTAACCTTTTTTTTACTATTTAATTCATTCAAGAAATCACACAGACATACTATACAATAGATATTAAAATGCTAATATTGAAATGACCAATAGATAAAGATGATAGATTTCCTTGCTCTTGACCAAAAAGATAATATTTGAACATGTACATACATACATTTAATCAGATTTTTTTCCCTAATATATGAATATACAATACAAGCAAGCAAGGGTTTCCTTTTTTCATTAAGATATCAGTGACAGTTGTTGCACCGAAATGTTAATTCAGTAACAGGAATTGTAACAGCTTTGTCAATTAAATTTCAAGTCAACATTAAAAAGTCCAACCTGATAAATGCGCTTATCTGGAGCAGAGATTTCAAAACAACAATCTTTCTTTGCATCCTTCCGAAGGCTATTATTCATTCTGATGGTGTAGCCCTCTAAGGCAAATTCACCTTTCTGTTGTTTGTCTGTTGGAGATAAAAAACAAAGTTAGAGTTTCATTTACAACAGTGAATGTAAGTGGCTCAGCAGGTTATCGTTTATTCAGATTTTGTTTTCTATTTCATGAATTTTACAAAGAACAGGGAGGTTTTTAGCAAAATGATTAAGTGATGCTTCTGGAGATAAAGCTTTATTTTAAGGGAAGACGTACCCAAAAGTACATCTTTCTGTAGGATGCCTAAGGAATTCCACAGGGGGATGTTTGCAGATGGTGGTCTTATTTAGTAAGAAGTGCATGTTATGACACTTGTATCTAGGGAAAGCCAAGAACTGGAACTTGCAAGACACGTTTCCTATAAATCAGTGTCTCTTTCAGGTTCAGTAAACCAATGGGAAAACCTGTCTAGCTCAGAACTTGCTGAGCTCCTTCCTAAACTAACCACTTCGCTCAAAAAATAAACTTCAAGCTTCTTTTTAAGCAATTGGAAAAGCTGCTTTTCACATTCTGCCACCCACTCCCAGATGTGCCTCCTTTCAACATAGCAAAAATACAGAATGAATTTTGTTATAAATTCAGGTGTGTGCATCTGTGTTCATTCCAAAAGCATTTCTCTCAAAACAGCAAATGTTTAATCAGCTAATAAAAGTATTGAGCCCTACCACAGTTTATTAGGTACAGCCATGTGGCTGTTTTAAAGACAATTCTACTTTTCAAAGGTTCTGGTTTATAAAAGTATCACTTACAGCAGATCTGACTTTAAATACACTGCATGTTGTGCAAGCAGCACCTGCATACTCCTTTCGAGCCCTTCTACATCAGATTTTATGTGCTCTGGCATATTTTGGAGAATATTAAAAACAAACCAAAAATTTAAAAGTAATTAAGTTTTGCAATTTCTGCAGATCACAGTGCAGCATTCAAGTGAAGACTGGTATCACAATTCACATTTTGCACAGGCAAACAAAGAACAAAGTGCATACCAAAAAAATGCCATTTAGTGTGGGGTTTTTTACACAGAGGAGAAATGCATTAATTAACAATAAGCACTAGGCACAGCAGTAAAACTATTTTAAATATTGCTGAATAGATCTTAGGTGCAAATTGAGCATCCATTGCTTACACTTGTCAACAAAAGGAAAAAACCTCTACAGTAGATAAAATAACAAAACTATTGTTTTCAACAAATTTTTCTCATATTTCTAGAAATTTAATAGGAAAGAAAATCTGTTTCCACTCCTGAGAGGGTAAAAATTGGTTAACACAGCAATGTGAACATAAATGGACATAAGGGCAGTCACCAGTCAAATTCTCTTTCTAGTAATCTTATATGCACTTAGACACATATTCTCTTGTCCTTCCACCTTTTTATGAACTCTCACCCAGGGCAAATACCCAATAACACAATTATATGAGAAAATCTAGGGCACTATTCTATTTTGACTTCTATTCCCTTCCCCCACAGTAAGTTTTATTCTGTGTCAAATCAGTACTAATAATAGAGCACTAATATTTTATATTTGCTCAATCCTCCACCCTTATTTCAAACAGCACACACATGCAAAATTTATGAAATCACACCAAGGTAGATATTAGAAATAATAACTTGCAATAGGTTAACTAGGTTCCTTTTAATGAAATTCATTTCTGCCTAGGACTGTTATTGTTCCCTCACTTGTGACCTCAGGGAGAAGATGAAGTGAAACACATTAATTTCTCACTCTCCCATGCTGGGGGTTTATCAAAACCCTAGAAGATAGGAGCACGCAGGCAGAATAAGCAAACACGAGGTTCAAAAGGTAAAAACATTTTGTCAAGATAAAAATGAGGCAAGTATTCAAATTTACTCTCTTGGATTATTTCTGAGACTGCTTCTCTGTGACATGGATGATCCCTTTTATGGTAATACACTCTTACAGAACTAATCTCAAATGATCTTTGCACTGGTACTCGTTCTTTCGAAGAGCATTGCAGTTAAACCACAAAGATGCTGTACTTTGGAAGGGGATGGTGCATGGCATCCATATCCCATTTGATTGTTTTTCTGTTTATACTGTTTTTGTCTTATCTCTCTGAACATACTATTTCAGTGCTAATGAAAATTACTTGTATGCACCACCAAATACATATATATGTGTGTGTGTATATATCCATCCTTTGCTATTATAGCCTTTGAATGACCATCTTAGCAATAAACTAGACTTAGCATTACTACTTTTACTTCCAATTGTCTTAGCATTAACATCTGAATAAAGTCCAGTGTGCTGCAAATGAGGAAATTCTAAGACAATGAGGTACTTCTCATGCCTGACTCAGAATCTGTTAAAGTTGAAAGACTCAGTATTAATTCACACTCCCTGTGGCAACAAGCCAGAGATAAGACCCAGTATGTCCTGAGAAATGGCTCCACATATACAGAAAGGCAGAACACAGGTCAGCTATAGCTCAGCTGCCTGCTCTGATGGTGACAAACAGTGGAGGTCTACAAATGCCATTTGCTCTTGCAGAGTACACCTTTTCAGCTAAGACTGGAGACCAACCTCATTGCCTGATCACCAGGGAGCAAACCATGATCCACAGGAGCTGCTTGGCCAGGCTGAGTAATCAGGTGCAGGCTTAAGGCAGAGCCATCCTGGGATCATCAGACTCAACAATCACCTCGATTTCACTGCTTGTCATAGGCCTGCAGCTAAATGGGTTTGGACACACCTGGGCTTTTGGTTTCAAGATGCCCTGTGAAGTTAGGGCCACAGCAACTCCTGTGAACTTTCACACCGTGAGTTAAATTGTTTATATTAGAAATATTTTCTGGAGACTGTGCTTTAGGGAGAATTAAAAAGTTGCTGATATTTAAAAGCTTTGAAGACTTAAAGATTTTACTTGGAGACTTAAAATTAGACACTGTTAATTTTATAGTGGGAATCAACAGTAGCTTCAAGAAGCACATTTATATTACAGATATTTAACTTTCATTTTGAACCCCCAAATCAGAGCCAGAGTTTTCCTTAGGCAGGAATACAACAGCATATTTAGGAAGCACTAGGGAGACATATGCTGGTGGAACACACTTCTCTGACTAACTATAACATTTTTGCTGTGTCTTATTTTCTCAACACAGAGCTTTTCAATTCAACAAGAAACTCTTAAGTTGTTCCAGGAAAACATAAAACAGAAATGCAAAAAGTGTAATATCAGTCTTGTAAAAATAAAAAGGACTGTGAACATCATCAAGCATAAGTTGTTCCACAATGAAGTCAAATCTCATTTCAGCATAAGCTGTCCTTTACTCTCATTTGCTCATGATCCTCTCTTCCCTTCTTCCTATGTCAGGCACAGAACAGAAAAATAAATCTGGGTCTGTGTAGGTCATTTTGCAACAACAACTTAAAATCATAAAAAAGTAGTATAGAAGAGGAGAGACTCAGGCACTAAGTAAAAAAAAAATAAAAAAATAAAACCACCAAAGCTAGTACACAGAAGTACAGAAATTTAAAAGAAATAAGGGTTATATTTAACAGAGAAAATTCAGATCTGAATAAAATTTGAAAGCCTTTAAACATTTCTCTTACATATAAACTTCATTCATCCTAAAAAGAGTTAAATGAGTTAAATGTTGTTAACAGAAACGGGGCCAATATTACATTGGGTACAGAGAGTCTCAAGGGAAGCAGAGAAAAAGGGTTTTGAAGTAACCTTGCGTAACTAAGTCCATGGGAACATTTAAAACAAAGAAGGGTAAACCTTCATTGAGATCTTGAAATTACTGGGTTGTAAATTTGAGGCCTAAGGCAATGTGCTCATATTATTAGCACATGTAAAAAGAATTAGTGCATTCTGAAGAACAGAGAGAACTCGGATAGTAGAAACTAAAGAAGTTACAGAGAAAGACATAAGAACAAAGGCAAACAGAAAGATTCCAGAGAGTGATAAAGTATTTATAGGTACTATTAGAATCTATAATTTAACTCTCTTCATCTTCAAATTAGGAGCCTGCAAGATTTTACAGTTTACATGGCTTCTTACTAACTGTAGTTTCACATGCTTTTCCATGTGCAGGATGTCTGCTATCTAAAAATAGTTCAGTGTAAGTATCTCCAAAATGGTAATTCTTTTTCCAGCTTTTGGAACAGTCTTTTCCAAATGCACACACAGAAGTTCTTCCCTTTTAGACAGCAGATGAAATGTCATCAACTGTTTTTTCTGTTTCTTCTTTCCTTTAATCTAGTCCTCTGAGAAACTGAAACTGTAAAATACTTAAGAAATTGAGGCAGTGATTTAGGGCACTGAATTGTTTATATTCTGTTTGCTTACACCCAGTAGATATTTTTTAAATAATGTATTATTAACAGCACGTGTGACTGTGGAGGTCTGAGTGTAACAGTCTCACAGCAGAAGATCCAGTACACATTAGATAGATGTTTTTGATTGCCATCACCCTGCTACAACTAAGTCCTGTTGAGCATGCACAATTCCCTTTTCTGCCCAAATAAAGTAGGTCACCACTGGCCTGGTCATCATTATCTTATTATTCAGAGAAATCCAAAATTATCATGTCCATGTTAAAACTAAAGAAACTGAAAAATAAATAAATAAACTCAGATTTTTCTAAAAGCCTCTGAATTATATCCCTGTTTAACATCATATTACTGGCAGGCAGGCAGATACCATTTCCAAGTTATAAAAATGAAAATAAATTTTTAGTGCCCATTAGCAGAGGAAAAATTACCATAATGTTATCAATTACTGTCTTGCTAAACATTTAGCTGATCTCTTCAGTTTGCTGAGACAGAAGGGCATATAACATTGTGGCCTAGTGAGAAAGAAGTAATGAAGCCATTAATTCTATCATTTATAAAGCAACAAATTAGCTTTCCTTATTCACATGCACTTTGAGGTCTGAAAGGTTATCCATACCATCTCGGTGTCTGAGGACACAGGAACAGCCAGAGATCATATAGAAAAATGATAGAGAACCAGGGTACTCAATTCAGGGTGCAACTGCAAGGAAGGAAAGAAAAGAGAGGACTATAAAAGATTTATGGAAGGAAAGACTATGAAAAAGAGAACCAGGCAGGCTTCTCAAAATCCCACCCAGCTCTGAGAACACACTCCTCTGTAATGTTGTGGGCCATGTGCTGGCAACTGATACCACAGCACAGGCATAAATACACACATGCTTCCCACAATACCTATTTCTGACATGTAATTAGCTGAAACCTTTAAGCCTTGTTTCTCCATCTACTCCATTTATCAGTGATCAAGAGAAAAAATGCAGGTGATTCACTCAGACCCATCTATATCTCTGCAATGAATTGCATTGTTTCACTACCCAGTGCTACGCCAAATGTAGGAGAAAACGGAAGAGAAAACAGGGAAACAAAACATACACCAGGCCTGCACGCATCACAACTGTTGAAGAGGTGCTTGGAGTCATTTAGGTGAACACACGCACAAACCCACAGCCATTTACTGCATTTCACAGCCTTTATTTGCAGTATATACTTCTGGACTAGGCCTCACATTTTTCATCATTCAGCTTGGAGTAAATTATTCTGAAACTCATCCTTGTACGTTTGTGAGCTTTATACACTTCCATACTTCTTGCTTTCCCAAAGCAAAAAGGAGAAAGTTAGAAGAACTAAAACTGGTTTGGAAACAACAAATCTATGCAAATAATAAAAAGGCATTCTATAGCCTCATGTTTACCACTTAGTTACATTTCTACTGATACTTAAGCATGAAAATCAAACTTTGGTCAACAAAAGACACATCACAGCAGACACAAAAGAGCTTTCACAGATTATTCACTGATGGTCTGGTTTTAAAAAGATACACAATTCAAAACACTCCAAGATGGATGCAGAAATCCCTGCTGCCTCTCAGCATTACATCCCCCAAAACAGAGGCACCAGCAGCCCATCACCCATTTAAAGTGCTGTGGACAGTGTGGAATCCTCATCACTTTGAAACCAGGTCACAATTTGCACAAAGCCATCAAACACACACTACAGTGCTGTTCCACAGCTGGTAAGAACACACTCTGAATTTCTACATGGTCCAATTTATCTGGAGCAGCATCAAGGGTCACAGTAAAAGAAGGCCCCCAGCACAGCAGGTATCACTGCTGGCTACAGCAGTGGGAGTGAAAACAGTTGCAGTGAGTAAATGCCAGACCTGCCCAGGATTGCCTCATCACACACCTCATCCATGCTGACAATCTGCAGCTGAACAGCGTGATAAACTGCAGCATGTAAGCTCACAAGCATTAGGATGACAGCTCACTTTTAACAGCATACTAGCCTGCCATGGCTGGTGTCCAGTTTCTACACAATAACAGTGAGTTGCTTCTGCACTGGAAGAGGCACTTTTATATACAATATACAATTTTATATACAATGGCATCACAGACCTGAAGACAGTACCTCTGACCAGTCTAAAAAATCCTTTTTTTATTCTAAGGCAAATTCAGGAGTGACTTAGTCGTCCCATATTACAAGATTAAGTCACTACACCATACTTAACTAGTTTTTCTGCACTGCAAGCACCAATCCAATGGAGCTAGGGCATGAATTCATGCATCTGATTTGTTTGCTTCCTCCATGAACTACTGTTTGGAGTCCAACCATGCCATGCCCTCTACAACTTCGTGAAAGGAGGTTGCAATGAAGTGGGGGGTCAGTCTCTTCTTCCAAGTAACAAGTGATGGGACAAGAAGAAATAGCCTCAAGTTGTGCCAGGGAAAGTTTAGATTGGGTATTAGGCAATTTATTGGAACAGGCTGTGCAGGGACATGGTGGTGTCACCATCCCTGGAGGCATTTACTACACATGTAAACGTGGCACCTAGGACAGAGTCTTGGTGGGGGTTTGTCAGTGCTGCATTAATGGTTGGACTCAATGATCTTGATCTTGTCCAACCTAAATGATTCTATGATTCAATACAGTTCCAATGGACCATGTGCCCCTCCCACATCATTAGGTTAGGAGGAGCTTCCCCAAACAATGTGCAGCCTACAAAAGCTCTACATGCATTAGCTAAAAAACCCGTCTATAGATTCATAAATGAAAGAGATCCCACAAAATATCAGTCAATTCCTAACATAGCACCAACCTTCTGAGTGCTAGAGAATGTATTTCCAATACAGGTATTAAAAATTGCAGCACAGACTTGATAATCAGGTTGTCGCAAAAGAAGTAAAAAAAAAAAAAAAAAAAAAAAAAAAAAAAAAAAAAAATGGAAAAAAGGGCCAAGACCAGGTGGGCAACATGCCCTCCTTAATATAAAGACCATATGCTGGAAAGCATAAATAATCATTAGCAAAGCCACAAGGAAAAGAATGCTTAAAAAAAAAAAAAACAACCTTTTTTTCCTAAAAAAATAGCAAACAAAAATAAAAATATTTTATAATCAAGAACAATCTTTATTAACTAGCAATATATCCTGAAAAATGTTGCAACTTTAAAAGTACTAGGCAATGTATAACTATATATAAATAAAAGTAAACAAACAGCTCATGATCATTTTTCAGAGAAAGAAAACAACCAGTACTGGCAAATCCAAATCAGTATCATGCCACATCTCCCCAAAATTTTTGAATAAAGATTTTTCATGTTTGTGCCTGTTCAGCCTGTAAACCCCAAGAAAAGAGTGTAGAAGAAAAGGCAACATTTCGCAGATATGCTAGCAAAACTATGAAAAGAGGACATGATGGGAAACTAGCAAAATGAAACTAGCAAGGAATGAAACAATCTGGAGCAAATAATTTTAGTCTTTAATTTAAAAAAGCCGACATAATAACTACCTACAGTAATCTCAAAAATAAAAAGACAAAAACAAAAAAAAAGGAAAAAAAAAACCACTTCAATGGAAAGGTTGCCCTGGAATTTTACATTATTGCACTTTTAAAATTTACTCAGATATACGTATGTATCATTTAGTTTACCCTTAAACATCAAATGCACATGGCACACAATGTAAGCAAGTTTTATTTGACTGTGAATTTCAAAAATTCAAATTTATGCTAGATTCTTTCCAAAGTGGCCATTTAAATTTACAGTAATTTCACGAATACAAGCCGCACCAATTTGACTAAGATTTTGCTCCTAAACCGGAAATGCGGCTAATAATCAGGAGCGGCTAATACAACCTCAGAAGTGCCTGCCAGAGTGCTGAGCCGAGCAGCTGCAAAGTCGGCATTTTGCGATTGTTACAAATCGCTACTTTGTTGCACCGCGGGTGGAGCCTGGCTCCCTGTAGGCAGCACGGGGGGCGGGGAGAGAGACGGGAGAGCTCTCTTTCCTCCTCTGCCACAGCCCAGGGGAGAGACGGGGGGGGGCCCGGCGCCGCCATTGCCGTGGCCTGGGGAGGAGAGGGGGGACCCGGGCCGCCCCTACCGCGGCCCGGGGAGGGGGGGGAAGCCCGCGCCGCCCCTGCTGCGGCCCGGGGAGGGGGGGGGAAGCCGGCGCCGCCATTGCTGCGGCCCGGGGAGGAGGGGGGAAGCCGGCGCCGCCATTGCTGCGGCCCGGGGAGGGGGGGGGAAGCCCGCGCCGCCATTGCCGTGGCCCGGGGATGGGGGGGGAAGCCGGCGCCGCCATTGCTGTGGCCCGGGGAGCCGACGGGAGCCCCGCGCAGCCATTGCCGTGGCCCGGGGAGGTGGGGGGAAGCACGCGCCGCCATTGCTGCGGCTCGGGGAGCCGACGGGAGCCCCGCGCTGCCATTGCTGCGGCCCAAGGAGCGGGGGGGAAGCGTGCGCAGCCATTGCTGCGGCTCGGGGAGCCGACAGGAGCCCCGCGCAAGCCATTGCTGTGGCCCGGGGTGCCGACGGGAGCCCCGCACAGCCATTGCCGCGGCTCGGGGAGCCGACGGGGTGCTTTGTCCCCGCCCGCCGCCGCCGCGGCAGGAGCGGGGAAACTCCGTCCCTGCCCGCCGCCAGCGCCATGGGCGCGGGAAAGCTCCGTCCCCGCCCGCCGCCGCTGCCGTAGGAGCAGGGGAAGCTCCGTCCCTGCCTGCCACCGCAGGGCAGCGCCGACCCGGGGTGACCGAGCCCAGTGGCAGCGGCGGCCGGCCCCGAGCTGCAGCACCGTGCTGGGCCATCTGGCCCTGTCAGCGGCCCCTAGCGGGCCGAGCCTGCACAGCCTTAGCTCAGCCAGTAAACCCCGCCCTCCCGCGGTTCTGTTAATAATTGCACGCAGGTCCTCGCTGCGAACGACAAAGCGGCTTATATTCGGGTGCGGCTTATCTATGGACAAAAACCGAAATATTTGCCAACACCCAGAGATGCGGCTTATATTCAGTGCGGCTTGTATTCGTGAATTTACTGTAAAAGTCACCTTCAGAAGTTTGCTTTCATTTCCATGGGTGGCTTTAGTTAAATATATTACTTAATTTCTAGCTTTTCCAGAACATATACTATTTTAAAATAAACAAAGAAGTCCACTATGCAGCTTTTAGATTAATATTTTCCTGGATAGAAGGAACTTGGAAAGTCTCATTACTAGAGGATGTTTTCAAATTAATATTCTATTTGGAGAAAAAGAACATTTTCTATCTAGTAAAACTGTTGAGTACTAGCATACTATCAAACTGAACAGCCAGCTGTTATTAGCAAACAAAGTAGCTTTACAAGAAACTTAATTTTTTTTTCCTGCTTTAGAAAACTTGTATATCACTTACAGGTTCTGAAGAATATTTAAACATTTTAAAAATTCATAGCACTGCCCAAGAACTGGTTAAAAGAAAATAACTTCTTTCTAAAATTTTCATTTTGTTTCTTAAAATTAAGACACAGTTTCCAACTCCAATAAAACTATCATATTCTTTTGTGCATTAAAACATCATTGCTTTCATAATTGTTATAAGTACCTTTGTCACTTCCATAGTAATAGAAGACTGTCTTGCTGATAGCACACCAACGCTTCTGCCATTCAAAGCCAAGAAAACTGTGGTCTGAAATTAATACAACATGTGTTTTATCGGTTTATGTCATTATTGAACAAAAATATGTTACTTCTTTTCAAGGGTGAGGTAACAGAGAGGAGGAGTTAGGGAAAGACACTAAGGAGAGGAAACTAAGGAAATGCATGGCACTGAGAAGGAAATTAGAAATAAAAATTGGTGGTAAGAAAACAAATAAGAATTTGAAATCACATAAAGAGGGAAGTCATGTGTAACATTAAATGTAAGGAAATAATGAACAACTTCCTAAATATTTCCTAGAGTTATTGCAGCATTAAGTGGGTATTAAAGTGACAATATAAGATTTATTGAATCAAGGTAAATATTGACTGAACCAAAGCTGAGATCAATATTTGCCCTCTTGAAGGAAAATAAATCTTGATGCTCACTGAAACATGAAGTCAACATATGGTACTTGTACATACGTTCCTAATGTTTTCTTCAAAAATATCTGAAAGTCTCTGAATTACAGCTAGCTGGACTTTCACAGCATGATTTTGGTAGTAAATAAATAGGATTTTCTTTCAATACTATAGGAGTAATTATGTGCTATGTTTCTTTTGCATAATAATGCTTCAATGTTTCCGCTTCTTCTCATTTTATTTATCTCTCCTATATAAAGTTGTTCATGTGTAGAACACCAAATACAGACATATAGACTTCCCAGACGTTAATTAACACTAGCTTTCACAAAGATAGCTACACTTACCTTTTCTACGTTTTTCCAGGTATCCAGCCTTCAGAACAAACTGAAGATCCTGAGCTGCAATCGGAGGAAACTGATTCCCTGAAAGAAAAACAAATTCTGTAAAGCACTGTTTTTCAAGAAAACTGCTATAGGAGCATTAATAAAATTATGCATTTTACACTCTCAGCATGCGAGAGCTACTGAAAAAAAAATCTAGTAACTATTATGCCAGATTATTTTAAGTAAATGACACATCTACCTATCAATGTCAGAACTGTTGCTGTTTTCCTCACCACTTCAGTAAAAAAAAATATAGCTGCATAACAGGCCTTGCAAGTCTCAGAAGGAAAAATAAGTCATTAAACAAATACAATCATTTAAAACATAGTCTGTAAAGCAAGTTGGATAATGAAAATGCTAAGTTTTCAAATGTGCTAATGAGAGAATCACAGTCACAAACCTCAACTGAACACAGATCAGAAATGTACAGTAATTTCACGATTATAAGCCGCACCATTTTGACTAAAATTTTGGTCCGAACCCAAAGTGTGGCTTATAATCAGGTACTGCTTATATACAGACAAAGAATGAAAAGTTGCTGTTTTAGTTTGGAGGACAGGTGTCTGCTGAGAAAGGCAGGAGCTTCTCTTTGAAATGGAGAATGTAAACCCCCTCCCTACAAATTATTATAATTTTGAAATCAAGGGGCTTACAGGCAAAGATATGGGAATTAGGAATAACAGTTCTTTTCTAGGGAAATTAAAATAGAAATACAGTACTACAAAGAAACAAACTCCAAACCCTGACAAAGTCAGAGTACAGCCTGACACCCCGTCAGGCAGGGTGTTGGTAGCAGTCCCATTAAATGGTGGCTGCATCCTCCTGCAGTGACAGATGTGGTTCAGTCGAAGCAGTGCTCCTGCAGAAGGTGCAGTTTCCCTCCGGAGGTCCAGTGGTGATGAGGAGAAATCTGGTTTTCCTCTGGAGTCCAGTGGAGAAAGGGGCTACCTTAGTGTCCCAAAACCTCTGTTTTTATCTTGGTAAGAAATGCTGGGCCCTTCTCCCTGGCTGGAGCAACTTCCAATGGGATGCAGTAATTTTATCAGTCACACAGTGGGACTCAATGGCCATTAGCAGAAAATGACTCGCTGGAGGGAGGATGGGTTGTGCAAAGATAAAGAACAATGCCCCGCCTGGTTTCAATGGATGGCCCATTAGCAGAATATCACCCGCAGAGATAAGGATCACTGCCCCCACCCTCAACAGATGGTGATAGAATAGATACCTTTTATCACACTCTGTATTGTAATGTGCAGCTTAAAATCAGGTGCGGCTTATGTATGGACAAAGAATGAAAAGTTGCTGGCAACCAGCAGTGTGGCTTATACTCAGTGTGGCTTATAATAATGAAATTATTGTAGTTTTCAATATCAGCTTCACACCAAAATACCTTGAAACAGCATACAAGGTGAAGACCCTCTATTACACATCAGCAAGAAGAGAAACCAGATGAAGAGACAATAAAAGGTGCTGCGTGTTGCTGACAGATTTTGCCTAATTTGCAATATGACACAAAACTACCGTCTATAGGATCTGTAAGGTGATAATGGATAAACCAAAGACATTGTATAGAAGTCTATGAAGCTGTTGACCTAAAACAATAATTTTAGACACATTGTACAATATATCTGCATCTGCAAAATGGTGAATATAGCTCAGTGTATTTTTTTCTTTTTCTCAACTGCTAATTCATGTAAGACAAACCAATCTTACTGCCTCATCTTAAAATACAACTTTAAATGTTAAAAATTGTGTCTTCCATCTTACAACCTTTTCCTCCTAAAACAACAGAATGGTGATTTAAGCAGAACTCCTAGTATTAAGAACATGTTAGATGTATAATATTTAATATGAATATAAATATCATACTGCTTACCCCAAGCAAAAAAACAGAGCAAAAGGTACTCTTGTGCTGCTGGGTTTTTTAAGTGTATGCAAGCAACACAGTGAAGTTCCTACTACTTATTATCATCAAATATTCATAAGAGTCACTGTAGGTAGGTGACAAGTTTACAAGGCAGCCATTATTCATCAGAATATATGTAATCTCATTACATTCTATCAATATAAACATACAGAAAAGGACTGATATTAGCAGACAAATTCTGTGCTAAAAACACCCTTTTAAATTATGTAGTCTGGGCAGAAGATCAATGGTCTGACCTTGAACCAAGCACGGTCGCTGAAAGGTGATGTCAATTTCCTTGGTTTTTAGGTTGTTCCTTAATTTTTTTGGTTTTTTTTTTTTTTTATTCAGTGATCACAAATTAGTTGCTTTATGGTACTCTTATTTAAATAAAGTTATGACAGGAAAAAGGCAGGAAAGAGATAATAATGTGCAGAGAATGCTGGTTTTTAAAGCATGAAAAGACTCAAATGAGAAGATATTCTTTAAATAATACAGTCAGCTATTTAGACTCCAAAATCTTTTGTTTGACACCAAAAGACAGTACATAGAATTTTACTTACATTGATATTTCCACTTCTTTTTTTTAAATTAATATTACTTTCGAAGATGAGGAGTACACTAATTTCTATTTTAGCTTCTATGTCATTCTGACTATTGTGTTAAAAGAGCACAATAAACATGCATTTTAAAGTGACACAGCTAACCTCCCCTTTGCAATGATAGCCCAACATTAAATAGGAATTAAGCAGAAAGACACTTGATGGCTGGTATGTGGTATGTGTAACAGATACTTTAAAAGGTGATGTAATGATGGTATTGTAAGTGGGGGAGGTAGAGTTTTACAAATATGCGTTGTGTGCTGCTTTATATTGGTCATTGGGAGGCATCAGCGTGCAACACTTACAACTCTACCTCATCCAGTAGGGCTCGTCTTAGAACAGTGCAACCCCACAGATGAGGAAGACACAAAACCTAAGTAAACAAACAAACAAAAGCACCTCACTCTAAAATTTTACAATTTAAGAATTTCAACCGCCATTTAGATCCAACTTTACCCAGATTGTTTGCATCAGTTTGTGCTTTGATGAGGAAGCTTGGCCAACGATCATTTAGTGAACGGTCAAATCAAATGGGACAACACAGTCCCAGAGAAGCACATATTCTGGGGACTCCTTAGTATTGTTATTCTGTCACTGGAACTGACTACTTCATAGAATCAAAATTCCACTCTCAGTTTTGCTACTTCTGCTGAGACAAGTCAGGATAAATTTGGTGATGGTATTTTCTGTAACAACATTTATTTTGCACAGGGCACTGAAGGCTTATGAGGAAAAGAACATGCATGGAAAAAGAGTGTCTCACTGTCTGGTGCCACTGCAGAAAGAACTCCTCCTCCCACCCTTAACCTGTAGAGAAGCCAGTTTCATTTTATATTCCTCAAAGCAACTGAGACAGCAACTCCAAAAAAACAAACCGCAGCTGGTCAGCCCCACTGCCACTCACAATCTGTAAGTAGCTGAAGCAGAAACAGATCATATGCATGTTATTATCCTTCTGTCAGAGAAGCTTGGGAACCAAAAAAATATGATGGAACTTTAGTCGAAGGGCAGTAGAAACAGACCCAATTGTAATATCCCACGACACATACAGCTGTACAAGAAAGAAAAAGCATAAATCTGGTTAAATTCCTTCTTTCATTGCCCTGTACCTTCAGAAGGAAGGGGAGGGAGAATAAGTAGTATGAAAAACATAAAGGAAAGAGAAAGAAACACCTCCTTCCAGAGTCTCATGAACCACAGGTGTTGTGCATATGTGGCAGGAAGAAGGCACAAACACGGATATACCATTGTCCCAGTACTACAACAAAAACAACAGGGGGAGGAAAGAGCAGAGAGTCAGTCACATCTTCCTCACAGTTACTGCCAAGATTCTGCATGGGAATCTTCTAAGTTGTATTATCTATCTTTCTTCCATTTTTTCCATTTCTTTACTGTCTTGTCCACATATCAAACAGGATTTAGACTGAGGTGCAACCACTAGATGCTGGGAACTCCCAGCAGAAAGTGTGGAATTTACATAGTAAGTTGGTTTTTGCAGTTGCTTTCAATCAGAATATTGCTTCCCCATTCATTTGAAATATATCAGGCTTGACACAAATCTCATAAAAAAGTATCACTAAAGCAGTACTTCATTATAGTAAAGCAGCATTTGCTTACATTACACCAGCAGCTGAGATCAGAAGTTCATTAGTTGACTGTAGCATGAGACTTTAAGCTAGACACCTCCTTCTATATAGAATCTAAGACAGAAGAATTCTGCCAAGAAAGAAGGCATTACTATGTATTTTAAGTAAAGAACCATAAACCACATGCTTCAAACCACATAGTCCTTTCAGATCTCAAAATTTCCCATGTTATACTCCCATGCATGCCCCAGGATATCTTCATGACAAGGAGAATTTTCTCCTTCCCTCATGGATGCAGGTGAAATGGTCTGAATTCCAGTTATCTTCAATTTCACTGGAGATTGTCCACCGTAAGAAATTAAATGTGGGGAATGTGGGGATGCAAGAAGCTTGCATCCTGGGGATGCAGATAGTACCTACTGGTACTACCTTTTTCTGGGTTTCTCAATGCCTGTTAATGAGAAATTTCTGGCCAAGCCCACTACAAAAGCTTTTAAGAGCAAAACTCTCCCAAAATCAGACCACCAAGGATCACCATGCCTTCCTAGCATTGTATGGTCTGTTTCCAGATATGATTAAATTATTTAGAAATAAAGATGCTAAAAGGATCTTAGGCTTCCTTGGTTTCTCCTTTGGTACACTGTAGTTTTTTAAGCCAATTTTAAACACCCAAGAGAAAAGTGGCGTTGTAAGAAATGCTCTGTGGCTTGCAGATGTGTGGGTTTATATGTAAAGGCACAATGATTGCTTCTGTTTACTCCTCCAGACCTAATTTCTGCTGTGTCATTGTCCTGACAATGGTGGGCAAGCACAGAGTTGAGGATATAAAAAGGTCTCATTTCCATTCCAGAGTTTCTACCTCACAAATAATGTCCTGAATTTTATTCTTTTGTTGTGAAGACCAGTTCAAAATTATCCAATATTTAGGGAGATAATGATCTTGCATACCCAATAGATGGTATAAAATAAGGGAGGTCCATCTGCTTAACGTTACAGGTTTTCCTTCATTCTTGACCACCCACTCATAAAAGAGTCTCCCACAATAACTTCTCTTCCTATCTCTTCCTTTTTGGTGGGAACTACTCCAATGTACTTCAAAATAAAATCTGCAATTTATACTCCACATGCATATTTTCAGACTGGTGTGTACAAAAGCCATCAAAGACCAGATCAAAATATTTATGAAGCCTAAACCTTCATCTTAGAGAAAAGTAAATTATATGTATGATGCACTGGGCTCTTCCTCTTGGTTCTAGGCACTCTTGTGCCAAGTGAGCAGCTGGCAGTTATTATAATACTATTGCTGCCAGGCTGAAAATTCCTCCAGTGAAAAGAAGGTGAAATGCTCTCACTCAAGCATAAAGCCAGCTTTACCAGTCAGGCTTTGACTTCAGAAAAAATTAATGTTATTAACATAGGTGTATTAATGTATAGGTTCAATTGCATGACTCCCACAAACACAGAATATCTTGTGATTCAGAAAGATCTCAAAACCACAGCTTATGGCACGACTACAATTTTTGCAACTTGGTAATCAAACAGGCAAAAGCCTGAATGATTTAATTTTTCACCTTACTGCAACAGTGAATTTGGTCCATTACATAAAAACAAGTTTCATCAGTGTCACTTCACAGCATGAAATTCAATCCTTGTGCCTGGAATTTTGATTTTTGTAGGACCTAAAGATGTAAAAAATTCGTCCTGTATACAAAATAAATAAAACAAAACCAGACTGTATTATTCTGCACTGTTTACCAATAGGATTTTTTTTTCCTACTTCAGCAATGTGGGCTAAGGGATACATAAAGCAAGAAATAATCAGAGGTCAACACATTCTAAAGAGGTGCTTAGCATGCTTATGGGAAGTTAAACAGGCGAAATGGAGATAAGTGTAACTCAGTAACAGCTAAGTGGTTGATTACAGCTTGCTTTCCTAGTAGAGGACCAGAGGTTTAACCATTATAATGGTGAAGTCATCTTGCTCCAATATGAATATTTCATTGTTCTTCATTTCTTGTAAAATAAAAACTTAGAGGAAAAAATACATTTGTTTGATTATATGGACAAAACAGTGATCACTATTTCTTTATCCTTTCCTAACTAAAATAAAATACAACCATAATTAATAATACAATTATTAAAAATTATTTTTCCAACTTCCTTTTTTTGCACGGAAGACTCTTGGTGTCATTTGAGAACTTAATGAGGGTGCACTTGATGCCCTCATACAAATCACTGATAAAGATATTAGACAGAACTGATCCCAGTACCAACACAACCGGATGTAGCTCCATTCACCACCGCTCTCTGAGCCCAGCAGCATTTTACCCAGTGAAGAGCTCACTGGTACAAGCCATAGGCTGCCAGTTGCTACAGAATGTGCAGGAGACAGTGTCAAAGGCTTTACTGAAGTCTAAGGAGAAAACATCCACAGCCTTTCCCTCATTCCCTAGGTGAGTACCTGGTCATAAAAGGAGTTCAGGTTGGTTAAGCAGGACCTCCTTTTCCAGACCCCTGCTGGCTGGTCCTGATCCCCTGGTTGTCCTGTATATGCTGCATGAAGGCACCAAGGATGATCTGTTCCATAACTTTCGCTGACACTGAGGTCAGGCTGACAGTCCTGTAGCTCTCTGGATCCTTTCCAGCCTTTCTTGTGAACATGTGTCACATTGGCCAACCTTTAATCACCTGGGACCTCCCCAGTGAGGCAGGACTGATGAAAAATGATGGAGTGACTTGGCGAGCTCTTCTGCAGCTCCCTCAGTACCCCTGGATGAATTCATCTGGTCCCACAGACCTGTGGATGTCTAAGTGGCCCAGCAGGTCACTATTTCCTCCTGGATTTCGGGGATCTCTTTGCTCCTGTCCCTGGTTGCCCTGAGGATATTTGGTCTTTCTGTTGAAGACTGTGGCAAAGAAGGCATAAAGTACCTCAGTCTTTTCCTCATCCTTGATAACAACATTCCCCCTCTGAAGTTAATAAAGAATGGAGATTTTCCTTGGCCCTCTTTTTGTTGTTAACATATTTATTAAAACACTTCTTATTATCTTTTACAATAGTGGAAAGATTAAGTTTTTGCCTTTCTAATTTTCACTCTACATGACTTAACAACATACTTGTACTCTTCCTGAGTTGCCTGCCTCTTCTTTCAAAAGTCATAAACTCTTTTTTCACAGAGTTCCAGCAAAAGCTCCATGTTCAGTCAGGCTGGTCTTCTTCCATACCAGCTCATTTTTTGGCACAAAAGGACAGCCTGCTCCTGCAGGAAATGCAGAAAATAAGTGGCTTTGTCCTCAAGCGCAGGGCTTTTATGCTATCTTTCTTTCTTTTTTTTTTTTTTTTTTTTTTTTTTTTTTGCAGCTTTTATTGCAGCTATCTCTCAGGCTTCAATTCAAAATTGGCAGAGATATTCTGAAAATATTTGTGTTAAAGTTGAGCAAAGAAACAGTAATGTTTCTAGCAACACAAAAAACTAATTTTATCTTCTTTTCTTCCCCCCTACCCCCCTTCTCACACACTTCTTCCAAAATTCTTCATATCTCTCCACTTTATTTTCATCTGGAAATAGAGCATTTACCCATTTTTAATAGCTACTACAGAAGGATTCAATTATCTTTGAATCTGTACATAGCAATACACTGGAGTCACATCTGTTGCACAAGCACTGTGAATCTAGGCTAAAGAGGAGGTGGTTTATTTTCATATGCATATCTTCTCCCTACATTTTTTTTTATTCAAGAGAAGATTAATGTATACCACATTTGAAAAAAAGATCCCATTTCTTAGAGAATTTTTTTAATTAAAGAAAAGTTATCAGTAGGAAGATCACATAGAATCCCATCAGTTCTATTAACTGCCTTGAACACTTTCACAAAGACTACTTCTGCATTTTGCAAGCGTAGAAGCCTGGCAGCTCTGAATTAGTTTACCATGAGAGAATCAAAAGATAAATGTTAAAGAAAACCCATTTCATTCCTGGAATAAATGTAATGAAAATGTTTAGCTTGTGAAATATTAGGTCACAAAAAGTTAGCATTTTGGTCTTCAAAGTGTTTGTTCCAAAGGCTGCCTAGTCTATGAAGTTTTGCTCTGGAGCCATCCCTAGCATTACCCATTGTGGTCTCTAACAGTTTACAATAATTTTCACAGAATAATTTGCTTTCATATATTCCTCTAAGGAGAGCCAGCAGTGTATTTTAATAAAGAATACTTAAAATGCTGTCATCTGTTTCTAGTTTTAATTCTTTCTAATTTGGGATATGAAGTTTGGGCTACAAACATTAATACCACACCCCTCAGAGGCTTAAACACTGTGAATTTTTTATGGACTCATCCCTTAGAAGGACAGTGGTACAAGCCCTTTTCTTCTCTTCCCGTCCTTCCTGTAAGCAGGGAAGGCAGTGGGCCAGGCAGCCTAAAAACCACTGCAATGGATTCTTTACAGAAACTAAATCTAGTTCTTTGAAGAAGTTAGCATCTCTTTCAGTCATTTCTAATTAGCCCCTAAACTGTCTGTTTAGTTATTTTCGATTTTAAAAACCTTACATTCATGGGTTTTCAATCCTCATCTGTTTTCTGAGCAAAGTTTCTTTAGTAGTTGTAACATTTCATTTGACAAAAAAAAAATTTCCTTTTTTCTTTTAACAAATTACAGGAGTCAGTCAGTTTGACTCCATTCATTAGGATCCACAGCCAAATGGAATTATCCTGGATCACATATTCCTCATCCAAACATAACTCTGAATTTGTAAACTAATATTGTCCTGGATTTCTGCATTCTTTTGATGGTTTTTGTATTGCTTCTGATACACCCACTGTTACATTTTGCATAGCGTCTTAATGTACAGAGGAGTTTATGGCTTTCACTCCTTGATCCAGGTTTAACTTTCACACAGGTATTTATTAAAATTTCACAAATTACACCCATGCCACATGGAGGGGTGGGGTGTGTGTGAATTTTAAAAAGTGATGTTTTCTGCTGTGAGCAGGCATTATCCTGCAGCACTAGAAAAGGGGCCACTGAACACTTCAGCAAAGCAACCTTTCCAGTTTTGTTGTTTCTCAAATATTCTGAGGCAAGCAGAAAGAAAGATACAGCAGCAAAGAAAAGGTCTCTTGTACAAGGTCTCCCACTCACATCACTGTAATGCAAGGCATACAAAAATGTTGTAAAGCATGCAAAAGTTTTGTTTAAAGAATCACTAACATTTGCTCAATCATTTCAGCACAAGACAGGTTTCAGTCATCCAGAGGCCCACATTACAGCTACCAGAAAAGTGCATCAGTGATAGAGACTGGCAATACAAATTCTGCCAGTGCAACAGCTTCAAACTTTGTTATGAGAAATAAAGTAGGCAGGAAAACACAGAGATAAAAACAATACCCTTGCTTTGCAGACAGAACCAAGTCAAAACAGACCATCATGGATCAATTAGAGGCACTGGGAATTCTCATGAAATTATGCAGGCAAGCTGAAATTTCCCAGCGTTGTCTCACAGACAAGCACACACATCCAATTTTGATTAGAAACCCTAAGTAAAGACTCAGAATATCTACATGATAGCTTGAACCACAGAAGGTGCTGTTAGCTAATCAGAGAAAATTAAAAGGCCAGGAATAAAGAGTCTACAGCTGGAGTATGACCAGCATGATGTCAAATTGCATATGGATAGCATCTTTAACCATATCATGAATCCTGTATTCCCAGATGGCTAACAGTAAGTCCTACAGGCATATCAAACAGCAAGTTAAAAGCTTTCATTTAATACCTCCACGTGAAAAATACGATTTTCAGCCTAACATCTAAAACACCTGGAAGAGGTAATACTACAACTGTACTCTGCAATTTACTACTCTTTTTAAATAGCCACCTGGTACACATAAGAATCCCTTGGCAATACCCACATATCACAGTACTTTTAAAAGACTAGAAGTTCCCTATTACTTTTCTATTTTGTCATAATGTTTTTAATTAGTACTTTTGAAGGGCCTAAAATTCCATTGTCAGGCAACTGGCTCTTTTATTTCAGTAAGTAAGCCTACACTGAGACCAAGAAATGACTACTATTTAACTGAATACAAGGATGATTTAATATGCTTTGGCAGAGAAACTGCCAAATGTCATTTACTGCAAATCTAAACAATGAACTTTTAAATTATATTTCAAAATTAGTAGTACATGTTCTTTTACTTTCAATGTCCTAGTAATCCAAGTATTTATTACTCAACAATATTTTGACAGATCTTGTAAAGCCCACTACAATGTGAACTCTGTGAACTCTTGTCCAAATTTTGGTAATACCATGCAAGTCAGATTTTCCACGAATCATACATTCATGAAACAAAAAGCATATAAATTTTCTTCCTCTTAATTTTATAATATCACAATTTTTTTGCCCTGTTTCTTCTGAGTAAGTTCTAGTGTGCATTCATCCTTTTCTAAGTTGTTCTGTTTCTAGAGCTAGTTTAAGCCCCATCTAAAAAGTCTTCATGAACAAAAAACGAAAGAAAAATAAGGGGAAAAAACAAAACAGTACAGTTTGAGGAGTGCCAAATTTAGCTAAAGAGAAAAAATCTTCCAGTGTGAATTTCAGTCTATGAGAGGGTTATTTTAGCAGGGGAACCTTTTAACTTGTGCTCTGATCAGAAGCATAACACACCATAAATACAATAAGCAAAACCCAAGAAATCTTGGGAAACAAGGAAATTCTCAGACTGCCATGAAAAAACAACAAAAACCTCAATGTAAATTGCATGAGTTTTATATATGGAAGACATTTATGCCAACTGGCAGCCCTCTTGGATTAGCTGTGTAGTCTGCAAAGTTCCAACTGTTCTGACTCTTGGCCAAAGGCTTGGCCTGTTAAACTTCTGAAAGGAAACATACATACACACTTAGTGCATTTTAAATGCTCCAACAGTTCATATCCTTGATCAGAAAAAGTTTTAACATTACTGGTTGGAGCTGAAAAATCTTTCATCTGTATGAAGGAAAAGATTCAAATTCTTACAGTCAGCTAAAAACACATCTTTAAAACTGGCAGTTGCAGATTTCAATGAAGAGGTCCTAAGCTAGTTTTCAATTTCATTTTATGTATTCCTGCAAACACAAAATTATTTGAATGTTCTGCCTCATTGCCTCATTTTTGATACATTTCTACTACTGATAATTTAAGTAAAAAGCTATGCTCAGTGATCAGTGAACTATCACACTCAAAGCTCCTCTGCATTTGAAAGCTAATTTGGTTTAAGATGGAGGTATGACTTTACACACGCAGTCTGCATGTAAAGGCAAGCCTTTTTAAAATAATAACAGAAGAAGAAAGTCTCATACAAGTCTTTCAAGTTTTCCTTACTGCAGCACATTAAATGCATGTCAAATATAATTCAGTATGTAGAAATGGGAAGTTCTGGTAGAATTACAGTCTCTTGCAATGATAACATTGCACTTAGAAAAATCAATCTACAGAGCAAAACCATGAGAAAAATTAAAGGTACGGAAATAAAAAGTGACTTATACAGTGCCTTTATTTCCAAGTACTCTGAAAGAGGTAATAAAGAGGTAATAAAAATCCAAAGATTTTATGGTTCAAAAAACACATCACTGTTTTCAAATCTCCTCTCACAAGGAGGTGGCTACCGCAAAGATAAAATACTCTCCTGTTTTCCTGCAATTGCATGGGACCTAACTGAAAAGAACAAGGGAAATACTCTAAGAAGCCAGCAGAGCAAACTGCGGGAAGCCAGCAGAACACTCCTGTGTTTCCTGAAAGCTTTCCAGATGCAAATCTCAGTTGCCATTCAGCTTGGAGTATACTGAGAATGACAGGAAGAACCACCTTCCAATATCAACTCCCAAGTTTTCTGAATGACTGCACTAATATTTTTCCAGTCCATTTGATGGCTCCGGGAAAAAAAATCATACACTTGAAGACACAAACAACAAGAACTCTGGCAGAAGCTGTTTGTCTCTGAACAAGAGACAGGAGATCTGACCAACTGTTCCAATTCTCCCATAAGTCCCATTTTGCTACATCTAGTCAATGGAAATATCCATTGTAATTTTTCAATGATCTTTCTAAGTTACACCAAGCTACATAATGTTTCTCACATGACCCTTGCAGTTCTTGCTGGATTTACTATAGAAAAGAAATATTTGAAATAATATTTTTATTGACAGTTAAAAACAATTATTTTTATTTGGAAACCATGTATGGGGTTGAAATACAAAAATGAAAGAGGATCGCTTATATGACTTGCAATATACCAGCTCATCTTTTCCTATGGTAAAACATACAGGTTTCCTTCAGCATCTGAAGGCCATGGGAAATCCCAAAAGTTAAGCTTATACATCACAAACACTATCATATGCTGCAATGGGGGTTACAATTTGAGAAAAGAGAGAATCAAGAGAAGAGCTGTGATTGAGTTAAGTATTTGAGGAAAAAGATGACACATCAAGAGAAATGGGCATATTTTACAACTTAAGACTTTTACAATGATGAAGTGGATGGATAAATGTCAGTGGGATTTTTTCCAAATTCATTGAACTTTCACTTTTTTTTGTCCTTTGATTCTCACACCACACCTGAGTTTTCCTTAAGCCTATCTCTGCAAATAAATCTAATCAGGGATTAGAAAGACAAACCACCCAATGAATACAACACCACTGTTGAAACTTGAACCAGTTATAACATTAATGGTGTATGAATTAACTGAACCTGATAACACAGTAGCATTGTTTGGTCTGGTGGTAGTATTCAGCGATGGTATTTCAGTCTGTGGACATCAGTGGGGCAGAATTTGCAGGGAACACAATAACTTTTATCAGATAAACTAGCAGCACTGGAAAAAAGTCAGACAAGCCTCTATACAAGCAAAAGGGCTCATTTATACAAGCATTCCTCAGTTATTTTCACTTTATAGCAACTGCCTAACATGCATCACTTCTCTACCAACCATAATGAAACATGTGAACATGCATAGTATCACTCAAAGGTTGCCCTCAAAACAAAGAATTCAAACCTCCAAACATTTCTTTTAAACTAATATACAGTATTTTCTTCTAATTTAAAAATGTGTTAATTCAGTTCTCTTTAAAAGAGCACAAAAAATAATTGTGTCAAAGCTATAAAGTGGTATTATGAAATTTCAGTGGAGTAAATATTAAAGTTGATCTATGAATGCCAAAAAAAAAGAAAATGGAACTTTTAATGGAAATGCTGACACAACTTTAACTATGACAATGTTAAGAGCGCTGCTCTAATAAATCTGTCAGTTTCTGTAATGCCTATGACAATCCCATTAATATGAATGATGTACACTTCACATAGCTTACTACATACCAACTGCAGAAGTTATATCATCTTGATTCCCAGTAACAAATCAGTAATCAATATTTGCAAAAGCAGACTAATCCTTTGCAAAATCAGTGGTTTAGTGATTGAAGAGTTTGCTCAATTTACACAGTTAATCCCTCTTCATCTGCTTGAGCCCTCTATTTATTCCAACCACTTACAGTGGTAGCTGTAGCAGATTAATACATCCCCCTGTGCTAAACATGTCTTGACAATTGACCCAGCATATTGCTGTCAGGATAATCTTTACAAACACTGAGCTTTTCTTACCAAGCCTGAAGGCAACATTTAGAAATCAGAAGTTTACAAATACTCTCAGAAAGATCCCCTCACACATATTATCACCTCTCCATTTAATTATTTCTTTGAGACAGCATCTACTGTCATATTTTATGGACCCAAAAAGTACCCTTCTGACCTTTTTTTATTACTAAGGTTAAAATTACTGTAATTATGAAGTAACACAAAGGAGTTTTTAAAATCAAGTAATTTCTATGAAAACAGGAAACCAGCAGGAAAATAATGTGTCGTAGCATATTGCTCAGTGAAAAAATGAGATGACCATCTGTGTAAATACAAGTAAATTAGCATATTTTATTTTTTTAAAATGAGCTGAAGTAGTAAGACTAAATTAAGATTACACAAAAAGAAAAAAAGTCACCATGGAGCCCATAGTGAGAAAGTAAAAACAATAAACTTTTATTAAAGAGAGACAAAATTAGTTAAACCTACATATACCTCTGTAGCTCTGAAGTTTACAACAAAGACTTGCATAGTCCAAGCTTTTTCTCCATTTTGAGGTTTCTACCCCTATTAGAGGCAATTATTAATGAAAGCATATATTTCTAAACAACTAAGAAGAATTAACATGGACAGTAATCCTAGTTACACACTAAAATCATATAATCTTTCATATCTATGAAGCTATTTGTGTTTAATTTGCCATTGTACACAACAGTAGAAGATAAAATGTGCAAATAAATTGACAACTTAAAGGAGTACATTAGAAAATATTTTATAAGGTAAAAATGTAAGAACTTATGCTTAAGGACAAAAAAGTGGAAACCCTTAAAAAGCTAAATTGTATGATCAATCATCATAATTCTTATGGTTCTTGGTAACTTATTTCAGAGAAGCATGATATTGTATCAGCTGTACAAGGCATAACAATTTTAATGTTCATACAGAACTAAAGCTCAGTATTAAAACAGCACAACTGTTTAATTCTTAAAATTTTCATAACATCATTTCGTGATCTATGGAGAGACAGTATAAAAAAGTTGCTAGGTAGACCAAAGTGGCAGTTTGATTGTTTAAAAAAGAAAGTAAGCATTAAGAGAAAAATGAGAGAGACTGATGGTCAGAAGAGAAACTGAAACATGCAGGTTTGGACCATACATTAATTGCTAGCCTACAGAGCCTAAATTATCCAGTTGGCTCTAGAAATGCAACCTGAATTCAGAAATGAACTTAAACAAAACTGGCAGAGCACAGAACACTAACTTAGTCATCAGGTACAGTTACAGCATACATCACAAACTTGATGTGCTTGACTATTTTATATATCCACAGGGGAAAAAAAAAGAAAAGCCTACAGTAGGAGCATTAACTTGAGGGGCAGTAATGAACACTGAAGGCCATCAGAGCGAAGACCAACAGAACTTTCTTAAATGGAGGAACAACCCAAAAATCAGCATATTTCATTGTTTCACTGTTGAAACTCATCTTAAAATACAAAAAAAAAGTGACTGAAGACATGGTATAATATGGAACAGACTAAAGTTTATCACTTACTTCTTAAACACAGAAAGTTGAAGGTGTCACTGTTGAACAAAAACACTTGAAGGGTGAAATGTGAGCTGCCGCACAAAACAAGTCAGGATATGGGAAGAAAAAAGAACAAAAAAAACCCAAAAAGACACACCAATCTCTCTTTCTTGCACCATAAGAAGCAATTACAGTAATTTCACGAATATAAGCCGCACCATTTTGACCAAAATTTTGCTCCCACACCGGAAATGCGGCTTATACTCAGGAGCGGCTAATATGTGAATAATTTTCTGAGATTTTCAACCCCGGGAGTGCAAACCGAGTCAGTGCAAACTGCAAAGTCGAGCACCTGCCAGTAAAACCCAGCATTTACGCGGCTGTTACAAATTGGTTACTCCGCTGCGCGGTGGGTGGTGCTGCTCCGTGCAGGCAGCACAGGGGGTGGGGAAGGCAGGGCAGCTCCCTCCTGCTGGCCCCATGGCTTGGGAGGAAGGCAGGGGGCTCTCTCCTGCTGGCCCCGCAGCCTGGGGGGCTCTCGTCCCCGTGTGCCACCGCCGCAGGAGCAGGCAGGCTCCATCCCCGCCTCCCACCACCGCCATGGGTGCCGGCGGGCTCTGTGCCCCTCCTGCCACCGCGGCGCAGCGCCGGGCTGGGGCAAGTGAGCCCAGCGGTGGCGGCAGTCGGCCCCGAGCGGCCCCACCAAGCGGCAGCGCCAAGCTGGGCCACCCAGCCCTGTCGGCAGCCCCGAGCCCTCATGGCCCGAGCCGAGCCAGTAAACCCCACCCTGCCGCGATTCTGTTACTATTTGGCAACTTTGTTGCACGTGGGTCCTCCCTGCGAACAACAGAGCGGCTTATACTCAGGTGCAGCTTATTTATGGACAAAGAACGAAATGTTTGCCAACACCCAGCGATGCGGCTTATACTCAGTGAGGCTTGTATTCGTGAAATTACTGTAACTTTCTAAAAATAAGTGACTGGACTAACCACCTGAAGCTACCTATGATGATAGAGACACAAATTTCACCCCTGTGTCATTTGTGGTGTCCCCTTGAGGTCAAGGAGAAAAGGAGATTTAGGCAGGGTTATTATCCTACACAGTACACTGCAGTACATAAAACACTCTGTTATGCAAGTTCTGTAAGAGTTTTAGCCAATTAGAAACTAAAACTGAGAACAGAAATAATTTTCTAGAACTAAAATTCTAGATCTCCCCTTGAAGCAAATCATTAAAAAGGATGAAATCTGAATCTTACTGGTTAAAAAGCATACTAGAATGTAAATGCATTAGGAAAAAAAAAGCATTGTGTAGGTTGTGAAGGATTATAAATTGCAGGGTGGCTTGATTCATGAATTTTTCTTCTGTTATTCAGATTTTCATAATTCAAAGCTCACTGAGCTGAAAGCTGTGGCACAAAATCCTTTTTTTTTAAGATTTCTGTAATATAGAATACGATCTGGCTTAGGAATTTTAAACCTCTGGCAAAACTCTCCAGCAAAGCAATAATGTTACAACTCAAATGTAGCTCCAATATTTAATTTGATTATGGAAAGAGTGTCTAATCTTCTCTAATTTGTAATACCCCAAAGAATCAATGGAAAGAACAATTGATGTGAACATGATGAGTACCCTAGACATTGCCTATACAATCAAACAAGAGGGTTTCACTTTACCCTACTGACAATTTTCTCAGCTGATTAGTTGAAAAAGTCCAACTGTACTTGGTCTTGATTGAACAGCGGAAGACTGAAACCACCACTCAAGGTTTTGCCTGAGAGCTTCCAGCAACATAGCTAAAACACAGAGTTTATTTAGCCACTCATTACAACTCCTTAAAAAAGATGCTCCATGGTATTTCAAAATGCTCAGCCTTCTGAGATTTAATCTGATAGCCTTTTCTGCTCATGCATTCTTCTGTGAACCATTCAGTTTTAGCAACTAGCACCAGAGGCTGCTAATTTGGTCTCTAAATGTGGGTGCCAAAAAGAACAAACAAGTAAACAAATGCCCTTAAAAATGTCTGCAGCTACAACAAAATCCTAAAATCTATTAGACTTCTGTCAACTCTGTCCTACTGCCATTCAGTGAAATTCAGTCAGGAAAAACAACTGGGGAGACAGAATAAGAACTGGAATCACAAGTGAAAGACAAAGCAAGGCCAGACTCTTGATGTGCAGCACCCCAAGGTGCCAACAAATGGCATACTGCTTTTTCCTCCAAATCCATGGTGAAAAGCTGAGTGAACAGCAGGATGGAGAATGAGCTCCAAGTCTCTGCAGGGCTCAGCCAAGCAGCCATGGCTTATACTCATGTCCAGGCTGCAAAAATGGTAGAAGGAACCAGCTGAAGAGATCAGACTGCAAGTGGCAGAGCAATGGCAAGACTGACAGGCCAGAATGCTGAAATCCTGATGCAATTTCTGTAAAGGCAGCAAGGGTCATGAAATATTAGCTAAGGTGCCTTTCAGGCACACCAATCCTGTGGATTCCTCCAATACCCTATAGATGCAGTGTAGCCCATAACAGAATGAAGACTATGGGATTATAGGGTTATAATTGGTTTAACAAGATCTTTTCAGCAGCTGACAGGCAATTAAGTCTTCAGTTTAGCTCTAAAATATTTATTCAGGCTTTCCAACTGCATATAAAGATGTGCCTCTGAGCACATCACAGCTCCTGTTACAAATACTAATAAATCCTTTTTAGGACTTTTAGGTAGCTTTCATACAGGTGATGTAGAAAATCATGCATGATCATGTCAGGTTTCTTATACGAATAAAGACATCATAAAAAAAATGTTTCAGGCAGTATGCATCTTCCCCACGAATGCTGTAGCATGGTGTATTATTACCTGCATTTTGAAGAACAGCTTTATAAATTTTATATATTTTAACCAGTTAATGTAAACTGATTCTCTTTTTTCAGCATGACATTTCATCAAAGATGCAGAAAGTATTTTGATTTTAGAAATAAACATGCATATATGATGACTAATCATTTCATGTTTCACTACACAGGTCCCTATCATGCAGAAATAGGAGTGAAATATACACTTCAAGGAAAATTTTGTGTTGAAAATGATCAGTTGATTAGGTACAGGGCAAAAGAAAAAATATACAGAGGTTGTCAACACTTCTGTCATGTACAGAAAGGAAAATTAAGAGTCATTTGTTATTCTCAGTTGGAGAGGTCACCAGTGTTATCTTGCACATGATGATTTGATGCACTACATATGATTAATGCTTGTTTAAAGGACACTGCCAAGGTCTCTAGGTCAGACTATGACCTTCTGTTTTTTTCAGATATCCATAAACAGAATATTAATAATTCAGTAAGTGCTCTCCTCCCTCTTTAATATATTTTAATACTCTCTGCTACTACTAAAACAAGACCAGTAGAAGGTGATAAAATAGCAAGAAAGAAAATTCCAGTAAGGAAGCACTTGCTTCAGAATCATATTTGTTTTGTATTGTTTTGTATTATTTTAAATTACTGGTGCAGTTGTAACTATCACTTTCTAAGACTTTCTACTCTAACTGCACAGGTTTCCACAACCTCATGTATATACATGTCTTGATGCTTTGGGAAAAAATCGAATATGCTTCTTCAAAGTCACTTTAATTCTTAAAAATTTTAAAGACAAAAGCAAAGTGAATGTACTTGCTTTTTCTAAGAAGCAAAGTTCTCAGAAGTCACTGAGATGTTACATTTTTACATGATGTGTACAAATTTTGGTTTTTTATTGTGTACTTACATGTCCAGATAGAGCTTTAGTTCTCTTAAAATCTATGTTTAGTTTAGGTATCAGAAAATACACCATGAAAATGTTATTTTAAAAAAAAAAGGAAGGAAGGAAGGAAGAACCAAACTCCTGTGACTGCCTCACTGTTCACAAATCTTTGGGAAATTAACTGTTGTCTGGATCATGCTTGGTAACCTCAAGTTCATATCAATAAAATTTTCTGTGCATGGATATAGCAATAGTTAAGATGGAATGTCCAAGATCATCTTCAAATGAGGAATAAGCATTACCACTTAATTCCCTTTTAAAACACAAAGCATTCTTAGTAGTAAAATTAGATTTGTTTTTCAAAAAGTAAAAAGGACTGCAAAATTTCTTTGCAAAAGATTTTTTTCCCCATAGCTTTCCAGTGGCTTTAAAATGAAGAGACTCTTATACATCATCATTACATGGCACTTGCTTCCGATTTAAAACTGTAACTCTATGTTTATATTTTTCCCCTTAAGGCTGTACTTACAAATGTTTAATAACAGACTGATTGCTATATTGCCCATGTATTATTCTGCTTTTCCACAGGGTAGCAGTGTGTTTCAGAACAAGGCCACCACTGTGGGAATATGAATGAGTACACAAAATCCCTGCAGAAAGCAGCTGTTCCCTCTTGTACATATGCAAATGGAAGAAAGCTAAATAATGAGGGCAGCTTTATTTCACAAAGGCAGACAACAACAGAGCCAAAGTGGACTACAACTAAGTTTTTGTAGTAACCAGTGAACTGAAGTCTACAAAAAAGAATGAATTCTTAATATTCTCAGTCTTGAGAATCATGTTTCTTAGGGAAATACTGATTCATGGCTTGCAAAATTAATCCTCAAAATTATTTTTAAAACCCTAAAGACAAAGACATCAATGCATCTTTTATAAGACACTGAGTTTATTCAAAAAAATTATCACTTAATTAAGGCAGAAATCTGGACATTTTTTTCTCCCCAATACCATCAGTCTTACGTATGACCTTGGACAAGTCATTGAATCTAACTCAGTTTTCTTGTCCATAAAATGGAGATAATACCTCTGCCCAGGGCTAGTGGGAAGCTAAATCCATCGTCCATAAACGTGATTTGAAATAGCAAGGTAGAAAGGCTTTATCAGTGTTACGTACTGCTGCATTTTTCATTGCTTTTAATAAGCCTAATGAAACCATGTAAATTTTGAATGACAACATTAAGCAGATTTTCAGGCCAGCTCTTGCTAGAAGTAAAAGGCATTACAGATTTCTTGAGATGACCCCGATTTGAGCTCTGACAACTAATGGCTGAGTCAGAACATTGCTATGTGAAGTACTGTGAAGAGTCTTCCAGATGTCAGTTGTTCTAACAGGGGACCGTTTATTCAATACTGGAGAGCGCAGTTGCACCAGTGATAGAGGAGGGAGAAGAAATGGCTTACATTTATTCATTGGTGAAGCAACAAGCAACACTAAAATCTTTCAAAGTTTGTCACTGGCATTCACCAGTGAAGCTTAGTACAAACCATGCTTTTTACACAAGCAAGTGAAAAGAAAACAAGAATTAATTTATCAAACCAAAAACACACAAGCCACAGGTTAAACTAAGTTCTCTAAACTGATCAGCCACAATTCTTTACCATAAAAAGTTGCCACCATAACCCCAGATGGATTTTGGTAATAATACACGTGCCCTACACTCACAATCCATAAAGTCCTTTGACAATATGTCTTTTGCAACAACATTGAGTATTACACCTCATCCTCACCTTACTGAGACGTGATTAGGGCCAACACAGCTGGTGCTTTGCAAATGAAATGTTATATGAATTTTTAAGAAAGAAATCTAAGCTGCAATTCTTCACCTAAATATTCATCTAGTGTCATCTAAAGAGAACATCCTTGTCCTTGAAAGAGTCTCATAAGAATATCTTAAGAACAGCAGAAAATAACAACAGCATGTGAAAGCAAGTGTACCCCGGGCATTTCTGCAGTGGATTTTCTTAAACGTTGCACGTATTTTTCCATGCATTTCTGTGGTCAACTTTCTAAGTCAACTAATTCAAAATTTTCGCTTTATTTGTGAAGTATGTGGCAGTATGTAATGAGATGTCACAGAGTCAGTTTTTCCCCTGCCTCTTGGGACACAGGAGACTTTCTGATCCCAAAGCATTCATGAGAACATCCAGGAACTTGTGAGACTTCTCTTGGTTTGCCTGTCTTCAGCACTCATCTCTCCTCATTTCCTAGTCCTCCTCTAACCTTCAAGATATGAAAGAGCAGTAAACTGCAATAGCAGGTTGTGAAAGCAGGCACAGGAAATAGGCTTCTAATCCAAAGCTAGGAGCTGGGCCTGGCAGTGCTATAAATCAATATACACTGACTACAGGAGGTACCACTAAGTCTAGCAGGCAGATATGGGAAAACTAGAAAGATCTCTGATTGCCACATGTGAAAGAAAGCACGTGAAATAAAAGTCTGAAATTCAGGAAACTAATTTCTGCCATAATTTTTATGGTTTAAATAAAATTTCAAGGAAGAACTTCCAAACTTAAATCCAAATGGTTAATGTGCAGCCCTTTAGCCAGAAGACATTTCACTTTTCAACCACAGCTTCAAAGCCTTTAAGTCTGGGACATTCTTGTTAGAGCCTGACTTGACCATTTGATTGACCACAATGACACTAGAATATCAATAATCACCACATCAAGAGTGGGTTGTTCAGACTCATCTTCTCTCTCACCACTAATGTAAACCTGAAGGACATTTTTAACAGATATTTCCCCTTAGGTGGTAAGAGTGTAGATGGAGGGTCTTCTGGACATTGCAGCAGAAAGTATTACACTCTCTCCACTCACTTCTAGAGACACTAGCAGTTTACTCCCATAATCACATGGATTTGCCAGAGATCTCTAACAAAAATTGAGTAAACTTTTTGCACAGAAGCTGGATGAAAAACGTACTTGCCAGAAACCATGTTTCCCATCCCATTTCTTTCTATTCCATCCATTCCCTTTATTAAGTACCCGGAAGGGAAGACCCTTTCTTCTGCACCAAGTCTTATAGTCTTACTTATGTCCAGTAATGTGACTTTCCATGCTGCTTCCCGTTTTTAAACCCTCATCATTTCCCCTTCTTTATATCCTCTTTCTCCATATATTCAGTCCCATCTTCCTGAGGTGCTGCTCTATTTAATGGTCTCCTCCATTCAGGAAGGGCTGACGTCTCTGCATCAGCCAGATCACGTTGTGCACGCTACTCACTGGCACCTCTCCACATCAGGGAAATTCTTCAACAAGTAAGATCTCTGTTCTTACACATGCCCACTCTCCTGCCACAGTCCTTGTCACAGGATGAGTGTGCCACCGCCACTGGGCACAGGTCCTGTTGCCAGCTAGACTCTCAGAAATAGAATCCCAAAGCCATCTGCTCAGGAGAGTTGAGGCAAAAGGGCTGCGCAGGTGTCAGGGACCGTGCTCTGAGACAGGTCAGCTGCTTCAGGGGGAGCCACATCCAGCCCATAAATCAGAAATCACCTTTCCCCTGGGTTATGACATTCCAAAGAATGAGGTAAACGTGAAGAGATTTGTTGGCTTTACCCTCTCCTTTCAGTGCTCTTTTTGATGAGCTTTGAACATCTCATTAGAAGTGCAACAGAAAGTATCCTATTACTTTTCTATTTTTAATATCCCTTTCTACATTGTGGCCTCAGTCTTCACTATTATACTCTACCACATGTACAGTTTTCTGGTATTAAAAGTTTAATAAATACTTCAGGCCACAGAACATATCAGCAATTAAAAAGAACTAGTTCTTCTCCTCCAGCAGAAGCCAGCATTTCAGGCATTGCATGACGAATGGAAAAAGTTTAAATAAATAATCAGCAGACCTGAGAGTCTTTCATTTCGTATACCTGCTCTTATTCCAAAATCATGGATGTATTTACCTAAATTAAACATCTGGCATAGGTCTGATACTGCTTCGTGGACAGCACAACTACCTATGCAAAAGTAATAAACTACTGAGAATGGTGTGGTAACGTTACAATTCATCCTCCTGTGGTTCTGAATCAAGATGTAGATATACATACCTGCACTAGCAGACAGACAAAAGTTCTGTCTCGAGTGTTCTAACTCCAAGGCTGTGCATTTACCATGCCCATAGTCTTTGGCCCTACTTCTCAGAATGGCCATTTAGCCCAGGGGTGCTGCTGCAAGGACAGAACTCCACTATTTAACATTCCAAGTCTAATATTATAAGCACCCTTATAAAAGTAGCTTAGGCACCATGCTGGATTGTACACCCCGCCTTCTTTATTTACAGAGTACACACCACAACAGGATCCTATTTTTGTTTGTAGCCTTTGAGCAACTGAGGAATGGCAATGGTAAAAATAAGAAGTGGTATATGTGGCAAAGATTATATCAAGAGATTTGGAAGGCTCCATACAGAGCAGACTCTCCTTTCAGCATATATTCTCTTGACACAGTTATCCTCAAAACCCTTGGGACCAACCGTGATACGTATTTCATAACTAAGAGGCCTTCAGACAGCTATAACCAACTTCAACATTTATTTATTCTAATATCATCCACTGTGTTCATAGCATATATTTTATCAGCATGCCTCTATGAAACAGTCCACCGCACAAAAGCAGGGCTGAGACACAGAGCAAAAGCCATTGCAATAAATGTAATTAGTACTGCAGCAATACCATATGTACTAAATGTACTTCACTATGAAAGCTTACACTGATCACTGCAACATAAAAATGTCCATTAAAATAACATTAATTGTATTTATTAGTACTGTGTTTCAGAAGATGTTAACTACAGTGTTGCCTATGCTCTGTTAATAAAAGACGGATGTTTCCAACTCTACAGAAATTCTTACCATTCAGCACTGTCCAAATCAAAGGAGGAAGTTTAAAAATAAAATTTCAGTCCATTTAAGATGCATGCACTGATAGTAGCCAAAACACCCTTCAAATGTAACACCAGATAAAAGTTTGATGCATGAAAATAATTACAATCTTTTTCCTCTACTTTCTCCCAAGACAAGCAATCTTTGATTGCAAAGTATTTTTTTTAATTTCCTTACTGAATATTTGGTGTTAAATTCAGATCAATATGAACTAAGGCATACTTTCAATAGAAAATACAGGGCAGACTGCCACAGCTGCAGTTTTCAAATGCACACACCTAACTGAACTGTTTATTTGCAAGATGACAGATAATGACACAACTATTTTCCTAGCAAATTGAGGCACACATTGCCAATATTTCCTGATGAAACCTTCACTAAATTCATTTAAGTCTTGAAAAACCTGTTCTGTTTTATAGTACATTTGGATTAAATATGAGGTCAATATATAATTTCCTATGGGTTTTGGAATCATAAATATAAAGCTTCATCCAGCAGTCTGTTTTACGTGGTATGTATACAGTTCTTTCATTCCAGGAACCTGCAGAAGACTGCAGAACCTGAAAAACTTTGCTATTACTTTTAAAAGGTGAATAATCACACTAAGCATGACAAGATGATTACAGTGCTAACCATGGAATCTGATTTATCTTTTAAAAGATCAGTTTAAATCATCAGAAGTTGCATTTGGTTTTATTGGAGATTCATCATATTGAAAGCTTTTTGAAGAAAACAACAAAAATAGTTTTGTTTTAATGTTAAGAAGGGTCAGACTAATAGACATAAATTATTTTAGTGCCTTAGTGCACCAAACACCTGTGTGCAGCTTTCAATGAAGTGGCTGAATTATAGATAGTTTTAGTTTTGAAAAAGCAAAGCAATTTAACATAAAGATGTAGATGACTTGTCAGACGTACTTAGCACAATGAAATTTGTGCTTGTGTAAATATAGAGATGTTAACATCAGCCAGAAAGTAGGTCCAAACAGCAGATTCCTAAACATCATCTCAGCAGTTTCCAGCGTCTTCCCAATATACTGACACTTCATGCAACTGCACCATACAGTTTTGGCAAATGAGTAAATTTCTAGCTTGATGTGTTAATAGTACCAACTATGCTGTGATTCCATGACACTGTTCAAAGAGGATTTGGCATAATGTATATTTATTTGTAGAATGAACCAGCATACCTGACAATCAGAGGAAAAAGCCAGATAAATTTAATTTAAACTTAAGTAATTACAAATTTAAGTATTAATCTCCAATTAGCACTTCCGTATTATCTCATCAGCAAGTAAACATCTTCCATTAGCATCAGCAGACATTAAAACTGGGCAAGGACAGAACATTTTCCTTAAGTCAACATCATTCTCTGACTTTACAGACTCAGCCATATGTTGAAATTGCTATACTCTTGAATTCCTTTTCATCTATTAGAGATTTTTTGGGTTTATTTCCCAGACT